>NW_027665015.1:125000-138972 GCF_963921795.1 Nannobrachium achirus
TATTTTTTTCAAAAATAGCAGGTCTACACGCTCGCAGCACCGCACCAAGTGATTCCCTGTGATCTTGTAGATCTGCAGACCTAATGTGTTAATACAGCATCACACTCATTTGAACCACTTTATCCATATTTTAAACACGTTGGCTATTTAAATAGCCAACGTGTAAAACATGGATAAAGTGGTTCAAATGAGTGTAATGCTGTATTAAACATTTTGCTGGGGACCCCCTGGAACCCCCTAAGGACCCCTGGGGGTCCCCGGACCACACTTTGAGAACCAATGCTATAAAGAACCATCAACCACTTTAACCCTTCATCGACCAGTGACTCCCAGGGCTCTATACTTGGTCTGCTCAGTTTCTCCCTCCACGCTACACAATAGCCGATCTACAAGCTCAAAACATGTCATAGCATGATGTGTTGTAAGCTTGTAGATCTGCTATTTACAATGAATGTTCACATATCAAGACATGTCCAACATTGGGACGCAGGGTTTAAATGGTTAATGGTTCAAAGAAGGTTCTTTGAGGAACCATTTGTGCTTGTGAGCTTGTAGATCTGATATGTTCAGAGCCCTGAGGAACTCCAGTCAGTGACGTGGGTTTAAGAGTTTAACATATAAAATAAATATAATTAAAATATTGTTTTATTCATTATAATCAGTTCCTGATTGCAGGTTTAATTAAACACTTGAACCCTAGTGAACCTATTCTGTATTCATAATTCTAAAACAGCAGATCTTCAAGCTCACAACATGTTGCAATGCAACAAACACGACAGACAGACATTATGTTGTGAGGTTGTAGATTGGCTATTTTCACTACATTGTGGCGACCCTGCCCATGTGAAGACAGAGACAATGGGGAGGGGGGGTGTTTTGATGGGGGGAGAGGTGCCTAGTTCAGGTTGGCAGTTTAGGTCAGGATGGGAGGGGTTAACAATGGGGAAAGGTGGTTGGATGATGAAGAAGAGCGGGAAGAGGAAAAAGGAAGTGGAGAGACAGCCTAGACAGATCAGAGCAGCCTCTTTGTTATTTTTCAGCACCCTCCCAACCCAGTTCTAGCCTGTATTTAAGGGTCCGCCTCAGTGTGCCGACGGGCTGGTATTCCGACACTAAAACTAACCCTAACTCTAACCCCAACTCTAAACTTAACCTCAGTAACCGTGACGAGTAACTAACCTGCCGACGCTAGTCGGAACAGCGGCCCGTCGGGACACTGAGCGGGCCCCGTATTGAAAGGGCAATAAAACCTGGTGCTCCGGTTAAAACGTCATTAGGGGTGGCTCGGTATCAACATTTTGTTATCGCGGTTACCGTCCTCCCATTTACCGCCGGTATTGCGGTAATTACCGCACCCCCGTATCTATTAATTAAGGTTCGGCGATAAGACAAAATATTCCTATCATCTGCCCAAAATTCGTCTCTCCACGGTCCTATAAGCCCGACTGCTCGAGTTCCCCGTACAGCACAGTGGGTCTGGCTTTTGAAAGTAGCAGATCTACAAGCTCACAACGCGTCGCGTTCGCAACGCGTTCTGAGCTTGTAGATCTCATAATAAAATGTACTTTCATCGTGCCTGTTGCTAAGGTATGTCAACATGACTGGTGTCTGTCATGTTGCCATACCTTAGCTTTTTCTGAACTGACGCCACTGGTAGGCTACTGGGGCTTCACTGCACGCTGTTTGTGAACAAACCAGATGAGACGGGTATAGTGATTGTGTACGGTCTGTGATTATGCAAACTCACGTCTCAAATCGCATTGATTGAGTGGTGATATAAACATAGTAAACAGGTTTTAGTTACCAGACTTGACAGAAAAGGTTGTAGTCGAACAACGACGGGCACACGCGCTATACTGTAAAAGTACTCACTAGCGCTGGTTTCATTTTCGGTTTTAGTCCTCGCGTCGCGCTCCGCCCGTATGAATAAAAAAGAAACGGCCACGAGGTATGTATAAACATACTTGTGTGAGTTGTGTCGTGTGGATTATGGAGAAAGTTTAACGCTGCTGACCGAGGCTACTGCACTGCTCCAGTGTCTACTGTGTCTTACTCTCTGTCGGAGACTGTGACGGGCCAAGCTTGAAGCTTCCAATTGTTCCAAACATGTGGTGCGCGGCCCAGAGCAGAGCGGCATGAAGCGCATGCGGTCCTCGCTTCTCCCCCGTTTTAAAACTCGCTCGTTCTCAATAAAAATAGCCTATTTTTTTGTCTTTTTTGACCGCGGTAAGGACCCTGACACCGCGGTAGGCCGCGGTATACCGCGATACGGCGGTACGGCGGTTACCGAACCCAGCCCTAAACGTCATCATTGTTTCCTCCTTTTATTTATTAGTCAGTGAGTTAGCTGTGAGGGACCGCAAACGCTACAATATTTAGACAGTTCTGTTTTAATGCATTTATTTTTGGGGAAATGTTCTTCATTTCAATACAACAACGCATCGATAAAAAATGTAAAAGTACCGTAGTTGTAATTTGTACTTTTTTATACTTGAGTATTTACTTGAGTAAATAATTTGTCCACCACTGGTTGTCGAGGCAAGAAAAATGTCCAAACAGGAATAAATTCCTTCTCAAGACATTTCCTCACTAATGTGTTTGTAAAGATGTCTAGTAACACATTTCAAAAGGTTGAAACTCCCCTAGGGCAGCAGAAACAGCCACGCCCACTTTTCCTGCTCGTCACAAAGCCTTGTTTTGTGTGAGAATCTATATTTCTGGGAGCGTGTCAAATTAAAAAGTATCTTTATTCGTTTGTTGAATACTAGGAGACACTGCTCCTCAGGAGTCCAGATCACCTGGAGGTCCTCTGGTTCCTACACACACACACACACACACACACACACACACACACACACACACACACACACACACACACACACAGACAGACAGACAGACAGACAGACAGACAGACAGACAGACAGACAGACAGACAGACAGACAGACAGACAGACAGACAGACAGACAGACAGACAGACAGACACACACACACACACACACACACACACACACACACACACACCTCTATGGATGTGATCAGCAACACCACACTTCTCAACACTTTTTATCTGCTGAATAAGAGCTAAGCTTGTTGCCACTTTCACATAAAATGTCAATGTGACAGACAGAGAGATAGACAGACAGACAGACAGACAGACAGACAGACAGACAGACAGACAGACAGACAGACAGACAGACAGACAGACAGACAGACAGACAGACAGACAGACTCACATCTTGTAAGGAGTTGAGGTTTAATCCAGTGTTCTCCTGAATGATTCACACTGTAGGAAATAGAACAATAATGAATCAATGTCTGACTGTCTAACACACTGTCTCCACTACCTAATAGTTCTGTTCCTTTTGCTATCTCACACACACACACACGCACGCACGCACGCACGCACGCACAAACACACACAGCTCACACTAAAGATCTGTTCTCCTAGAACACGGTGGGCAGTTTTTATTTACAGAGTTCCATACTGACTTTGATAAAATGAGCCAAGGGACAAAACTTGAAACTCATTCTAAATATAGTTTTAAATGTAATTCATTCATCATTAGTATTATTGATTTATTTTCTTTCTTTTATGCATGTTTTCATGTTTACAGCACAGTATGTCATTTAAGCTCTGATATTCATGTCAGACATACTTTTACATGTCTAGAGTCTTGCTGTGCTGTTATCTCATCCTGGACTGAAAATCATTTTTGTGACATTTTTCAACTCTGGAAAATGATAGGATGAATGAGGACTACAGACCTGCCAACCCTGGGAATTTTTTTTGAGTACTCATGCGCGGGCACGAAGTGCCCGCGCGGCGCCCGCAGCGCCCGCGCAGCGGGCGCGGCGCCGAATTTTTGTTGTTTTCCCGCACAAAACAGCGTATATTTTGGGGGGTTCCATGCACCTTTTTGGGTGGGACCTTTACAGTTATGTTAACAAAATTTCACACCAGAAATGTAGCACATTGCATGTCTTGACTTACACTAATAGGAGGAGGCAAGATGTTAGAACAACCTTTTAAATAAAAATGCCATTTGGTCTGGAGAAAAGGTAGGCTAGTATTACCAGGCAATACAGTAATGTTGCTTTGGCAATATTGTTGACAAATCTTTAATAAAATATACTAACTGCACTTGCTCAGAGTTAGTTAACAATTAGCCCAATAGACTAGCAAAACAGTCTCACCAGTGACTTAATGAATGAACATACATCAACATAATCATGTTATTCAAATAGCAAAATAGCTTTACATTGTCAGGTAGGCTATTTACCTTTAAATATTTACCTGTGTCTTTGTTAAACATTGTTAATTGAGCAGCCTAAATAAAACCACCTTTCTGTGCATGATTTGCATGAAGTTGAAAGTATTCAACTCATGTAGGTTTCTAGTGCATTCATTAATTGATATATAGGCCTACATTGTGTATAGATCAAATACCGTCTAGTCTGTATATTCATTCATAGAGGATACAGGCTACTCATTGTTAACAAACCATTAATGTCTTCATATATTCACAGGTGATAAATAACTTGTTCACCTTTAATGTTTTTGACAATACACATAGTCCCCCTATTAAATTCCTCCATTCATACTCATTTAGAGATAGTGGAACAGGGAGCCCAGTATTTTATTTTCATTCGTTTGGATCTTTACTCTAAAGCCTAATCATGGTCAATGTATGCTACAGTTCATTGTACCTGGTCACAAGTTTTGACATTTCCCGACTTCGCTCACGTGCAACACCGTCGTATGACGAAGTATAACACAGGCTTCATACACAACAAGCTGTCGCGGGGGCGACCGCAGTTTAATAGTATAATATTATTGATTCACTTGATTAAAACCCTAACCGCGTCGCGGAGAGGAGCGACAACACCATAACAACCATTTCATTCTCACCATCGTGGCTGCTGACATGTGAATTCACCTTAGCTGAGTGTTATCTTAATATATTACCTGTTAGTCAGACTACTCGTTGCACGGCAGCATTGTAGGGGCGACACCGATGAATGGCACAACACGGCCATTCTCCGTTTATCTTCTTTATAAATTAATCGTATTAATATCGCCGTTGTACAAACCGGGCGGCGATAGCTATGAGATGAGATGAGTAGCTTCTTATTATAACTCTATGATGAGTACTGTAGCGTAAGTGTACATGCTGCACCGCGCTGAAAACCAAAACACACGCATGGCATCCGGTTCAATTCTTCTTCTGCCGAAAAAAACGAGCATATCTTCTGTTCTAGTGCTCCCCAGCGCCATGCGCCCCATTCACACACCTTTCAAGTGGTGCCTGGGAGGAACTACACGGCAGGTTGCAAAAATCTTTGCCTCGTTTGCTGCTGCAGAATGTGTTGTTATACCACGCCGCGGGCCGCGCCCATTCCCCGAAATTGCGTAGCAATGAGGGGAAATATCGTACCTGCGTACAGAGCCTTAAAATGCGTGCTTAGTACGCAAAATGCGTACGGGTTGGCAGGTCTGGGACTAGTTCATCATCGTGTGGGCTCACATTTAAAAAAGGATGGAATGCTGAGGATTGTTATGGTGGTCTTGTACATCTAAAGAAGGGATGGAAGGATGAGGATGGCTGTGGAGGTCTTGTACATTGGATGTTATGGGTGAAGCCCCCTCCCACCTGGCCAGCCAGTTCAACATTGTAAGGGAAACACTGCACTAACCAACATGGACACAGTCCAAGTCTACTCACTTCAGAGTCTCCAGTGCAGCAGAGAGCTTCTTCAGACCAGAGCCTCCTAAGTGGCTGAAGTTCAAGTCCAGCTGTTTCAGATGGGAGGGGTTGAAGGTCAGAGCTGAAGCCAGAGAAGAACAGCCTTCCTCTGTGAGCCCACAGCCTGACAACCTGCAGAGAAATCCATATTTAACAAAGTGCTGTTGATGTTCAAGTAGAGATCCACACAGAGAGAAAACACACTCTTTATTTACCTCAGGATCTGCAGTATACACTCTTCACTCTTCAGTAGAGCAGAGAGTTGGTCCAGTTGTGATTCCTGCAGGCAGTTGAAACTGATGTCCAATTCTTTCAAATGGGAAAGATTAGATCTGAGAGCTGAGACCAGGATGTCAAATCCTGTCTGTGTGATGTTACAGCCAGCAAGTCTGTAATTAAAGATTACATATCTGGATTGATTATCAGAGTGTTGGTGGAGGGACCAAAGAGATGGAAAGAACAGGCAGGCAGGAATAATGTGAAGTAAATTATGGTCATCTTCCAACAGGAAGCTAACTGACAGGAAACAGGAAGCAACAAGTTAACAACAGATGATCCAGCAAACTGACTGACAGACAGACAGACAGCAGGGTAGTTGCCAGGTATACAGTAGTAGATGGTAATCACATATAGTTATTAATTAGTACATATAATATATAAACCAGTAAGACGCCTAAGGGTGAAAAAGCGACCTTGCCCTAAAGTCGCGCAGGACGTAATTCGCACAGGACGTAATTAATTTGTGAGCTTATAGATTGGCCATTTTCACTATATTTAGACAGTTCTGTTTTAATACATTTATTTTGGGGGAAATGTTCACATCCATGCTCACTTTTCTCTAAATAATGCTAAATAATGCTGGTTAATTAATCTGACCTCAGTATCTCCAGTTCACAATGTGGACTCTTTAATCCAGCAGAGATGAGTTCCATGAATGAATCCTTCACGTCGTTATAACTGAGATCCAATTCTCTTAGATGTGAAGGATTAGAGCTGAGAGCTGAAGCCACAATTTCATAATCTGGTGTTTCGAGATCACAGCCAACAAGTCTGTAAATGTAGAATATGTAAAAACAGAGACAAGACACAAGTTAGATCAAGTACATGTTATAGGAAAAAAAAACATGCCCCCAAGAAATCATGAAAATAAATCAGTCAACCCACAACCCAATCACATGGTGAGGGTTGTATACTCAGCAGCGCCAAAAGCATTTCCACAGTAGTTTTTGTGCGTCTTTAATGATTATTTTATGTTCATAGGAGTTTTGTCATTCTAGGGTCAAGACTACTTGACCTTTGGTGTTGTCAATGGTTTGAGGGCACAAAGTTCAAATGCCAGGACAGGAAGGTCATCAAATAAAACAATGATTTAAAGTCCACAGAAATAATTATTTTAACTCTTATTTCTATTAACGAGTATACTTAATTAAAAACACACACACACACACACACACACACACACACACACACACACACACACACACACACACACACACACACACACACACACACACACACACACACACACACACGTTAGTGTCTTATTAGCCAAGGATCTATCCTTTATTTGCACAATACCACCAGACCTGATTATTATTGGATATTTTAAATTAACCATCATTTCTACTTATAGTGTAGGTGTGATGGTAGATTGATTCTCTTCTAAAAGGTTTTCTAATCACATGACTACTAACCGAGCCTTTCTGGTGTTCCTCACAGCTGGGACCAGTCTGGATTTCCCCCACAATCTTGACGTTCTGTATTTGTCCAGGTCCAACTCATCCAGAACCTCCTCTGACGTCAGCAGCATGTGGGCCAGAGCTGAACACTGGCTCTCAGACAGTTTTGTCTTTGATCTGTCCCCTGACTCCAGGTACTGTTGGATCTCCTGATGCAGTGAATGGTCGTTCATCTCCATCAAACAGTGAAGGATGTTGATACATCTGTCAGGAGAGAACCTTTGATGATTCATTTTCTTCAGGTTGTCGATGGTTCTCTGGATGCTCTCTGGACTGTGGTCTGTCTGATCCAGAAGGCCTCCTAATAGACTCTGGTTGGACTCCAGTGAGAGACCATGAAGGAAGCGGACAAAGAGGTCCAGGTGGCCATTCTTACTCTCCGAGGATTTTTCAAAGGCTTTCTTCAGGAAGTCTTCCAAGGAATTGACATCAACTCCCAGGAATGTCTTCAGTACCTTCACGTTCCTCTCTGTGTAACAGTGGAACAGGTAGACTGCAGCCAGAAACTCCTGGATGCTCAGATGTACAAAGCTGTAGACCTTTCTCTCAGATTGAACAGTCTCTTCTTTGAAGATCTCTGTGCACACTCCTGAGTACAGCGAGGCGTGTATCACATCAAGACCACACTCTTCCAGGTCTTCTTGGTAGAACATCATGCTACCTTTGTCCAGATGTTCAAACGCCAGCCTGCCCAGCTTCAGAAGAACCTCCCTGTCAGCTTCCATTAGCTGCTGTTGATTCACATCATGACTCTCATGGTACTTCTTCCACTTCCTCTTGGTCTGAACCCACAGGAAGCTGCTGTACATCGCAGTCTGGGTCTTGGGCAGCTTTTCGGTCTCGTCTGTCTTCAACATGTCCTCCAGAACGGTAGCGGTGATCCAACAGAAGACTGGGATGTGACACATGATGTGGAGGCTCTTTGATGTCTTCATGTGTGAGATGATTTTGCTGGCCAGCTTCTGATCGCTGAATCTCTTCCTGAAGAACTCCTCCTTCTGGGGGTCTGTGAACCCTCGTACTTCTGTCACCAAGTCAACATATGCAGGAGGGATCTGATTGGCTGCTGCAGGTCTGGTAGTTATCCAAAGGAGGGCTGAGGGGAGCAGATTCCCCTTGATGAGGTTTGTCAACAGCAAGTCCACTGATGATGCACTGTGGCATCAGAGACGATGTCATTGTTGTTGAAGACATCAGAATCAATGTCAATGTTCTTGAATTTCAGCCGAAACCTGCTTTCATCCAGACCATCAAAGATGAAGCCAACCTTCCAGACAGCGAGCTGCTCTGCTGTGACCTTCTTTAATTCTGGGTGGAAACGATGGATCAGTGAGAGAAGACTGTGCTGCTCATCTCTGACCAGGTTCAGCTCCGGAATGAGAAGGGAACCAGGAGAATGACATCTTGATTTTCCAACCCCTTGCCAGTCCAGAGTGAACTTACGCACAGAGAAGGTTTTTCCAATGCCAGCGATGCCCTTGGTCAGAACTCTTCTGTTGGGTTTATCTCTGCCAAGGAGGAGGGGCTTAAAGATGTCACAGCATTTGATTGGTTGGTCATGGAGGGTCTTCTTGGAAGCTGTCTCTAGCTGCCAGACCTCATGTTGGTTATTAACCCCTTCACTCTCTCCCGCTGAGATGTAGAGCTCTGTGTAGATGCTGCTGAGGGAGGGCACTTCAGTGACGTATGTCACACCGATCAAGACGGTTCAAACCGACCTTATAGACCTTTAAATACTCCAGCGACTGACACCTGCTATGAGAAGAGAATGAAGACATGTTTAACGTGTTAAAGTTATCTACAATTGTAAAAAAAAATAGGGGGAAAACAAGCTAAATATATATATCGTATACTATATATCGTATATGTTAATCATCAGCATTTGGACATTGATTTAGGAACACAATGTGGACATTTAGTCTGATGATATTTTCTGCTATTTAAAGATTTCAGTAATCAATATGAAAAGATAATTTGTGTAAAATGTGTCCAGTCTTACTTTGTTCACTTGTGGTTTGTCTGGATGTCTTCTGTTCAGGTGTGGTTCTGAGTCTCTCTCTGTGGAGAAGAACACAATATAATAGATAATAGATAGTTTGGTAACTTATTATTTCATTAACCACTTAAAACCTATGTACTTTGTCCTTCAATGAATAGCGCCGATACAAGCTCAGGAAGTGCTGTGATGCCAATCATGCCATGTGTTGTGAGCTTGTAGATCTGCTCTTTATTTCCATTCCAACATCAAACAAGAAGCAGAGTGCGCAAAGTGCCTTACAGACCAGGCCTTACAGACAAGGTGAATGGAGGACATTGGAGGTAGTGGTCTCACTCTACTGGATGTAAATAAAAATGTTACTGGGGGTGAGATCTGATTTATTTAACCTCATCTGGGTGAACATTCAGACAAAATAGCAGATCTACAAGCTCATGACATGTAGATGTAGCAGGGACCTCCCACTGTATATTGTAAGAATATGTGGAGAATAACCTTTACCCTAGATTTAGATAGCTTCATAGAGTTGTTTGACATACATTATCATGTTTATTAATATGTTTGATTCATGTTAATGTTTTCAGACAGTGAACCTTTTTACGGTCATTGGCTCTGCTCTTTTTCCCTCTCAGAAAATAGCAGATCTTCAAGCTCACGTTCCTCATCACACAAATAATTGGCAGACCCCTGTAGTAACTCTGAGGACCCCCTAGGGGTCCCGGACCCCCTGTTGAAGACCCCTGCTCTAAATACTTCATTGACCAGGATTTCTAGCTATACATGGTCACCTCCATTTCCCCTCTAAAAGGCCAAATACACATCATTTAGGGGGTCCTCATCAAGTACATATCATTTAGGGGGTCCTCACCAAGTACATATCATTTAGGGGGTCCTCACCAACTACATATCATTTAGGGGTCCTCACCAATAGATATCATTTAGGGGGTCCAAAAGGCCAAATACATATCATATAGGGCATACATGGTCAATAGGGTGTGTCATGAAATGAAAAATGAGAAATCAGGGTTTTACCTATGGTTTCAAGTTGTATTATGATATAATGAACCATAATCAAAAGCAAAAAAGTGAGTTTGACTTTATTTACCTACCCCCTTTTTTGATTGAAAAATTGCATTTTTAGGCGTTTTTGGTGGATTTTGACCATTTCCGCCTAAATCAAAATTGTTCTTATTTGTAATTTTTTTTGGCAATTTTTATCATCACCATTCAAAACCAAATATTTACAGCCCTTGGAAATGGTCCTTTTAAAAATAAAACCTTTATTTACTTTCCAATAAGCCTTTAATCTTCTGACCTGCAAAGACGACAGCCAACAAGTTGCTACCAGCCATCACAACTGATTGAGAGTACACTCTGTACACTGGACTGGTTTCTCACCTTTCACAAACCTGTTATTTGAATTAAATTGCAGAAGGAGCGAATACACTTCCCGGCAGCGGCGTCTGCCGCGGCGTCGTCGGACTTGCCGACAACAGCCGCGGCAATGATTCCTATGCCGTGGCAATTATACCTAATCCGTGGCAACGCCGGACAGACCGACAATCGAGCTGCGTCAGCCGCTGTTGCCGAACCTATCCCCCCCCCCCCCCCCCCCCCCCCCACACACACACGCACGCAGGCACGCATGCATGCACGCAGGCACCATGATCAGCAGTGGACCAACGTGCTCATATAGTCAATTATGTATAAAAAAATGAATGAAGTATTAAAACAGTCATGTCTGCTCTCTCTGGTGGTCGCTTGCTGACCTTCCGGATCTGCTGGTGGACCACCGGGTCCGCCGGGCCACACCGGCAGCCGCCGTAGCCGCCGTCACCCGCCGTGCTTCACCGGCAGCCGCCGGTGACCCCGCCGGGCTTCACCGGCAGCCGCCGCTAGCCGCCGTCACCCGCCGGGCTTCACCGGCAGCCGCCGCTAGCCGCCGTCACCTGCCGGGGCTTCACCGGCAGCCGCCGCTAGCAGCCGTCACCTGCCGGGCTTCACCGGCAGCCGCCGCTAGCCGCCGTCACCCGCCGGGCTTCACCGGCAGCCGCCGCTAGCAGCCGTCACCCGCCGGGCTGTCTGTCTGTCTGTCTGTCTGTCTGTCTGTCTGTCTGTCTTGGGTCTTCTCCACCTCGCCTCTCCACTTATATCTATCCATTTTACGCACAGCTGTTTTGCGCTGCACGTATCTATCCCGCCACACACACACACACACACACACACACACACACACACACACACACACACACACACACACACACACACACACACACACACACTGACAAGCGCTGTGGGATTACCTGTGCCCATTTTCCCCTTCGTTTTTGCCCCTCCCTAGTCCCAAATATACAGTATATTATATACTGTATATAGGCTTATGCCTTATTGTATTCATTTTATTGTAGGCTATATAATAGTTATTGACCATAGCTTAATAGTCTGTTATTTGTATTTCTTTCGCCCGGCCTGGCCGTTTAATTATCCATTTCTACCTTCTCATATCAGCCATATTCCATTTTACGCACATTTTACGACCCCCCTCACCCCGAATATAAATATAACCTTCATTTTTCTTTGCAGCTAAATTAACTAAAGGTTCTCCTTAATCGAATTCATCATAGATATGTTTGTGTTTCAACACATGTTCTTCATTATTATTATTTAGGCATACGGTTTCTCCGCGCTTGTCATGCGTAAAATATTTGGATTCATTCTGTGTGTGTGTGTGTGTGTGTGTGTGTGTGTGTGTGTGTGTGTGTGTGTGTGTGTGTGTGTGTGTGTGTGTGTGTGTGTGTGTGTGTGTACGGGTGTATGTCGTGCAGCCTATATGTTTTGGCCGACGATTTTGACCCCATCCCCCGCAGTGTTTTCCACAGTCAGTGAGAGAGTGTAAAATGAATCCAAACGTCCCCCCCTTACGGGTCCATTTGGTTTCGTTTTAGGCCTACCCGCACAAGAATTAAAATGTCCATAAGGGTCCATTATAGGTTGTCTACTCATTTACCTGGGGACCACCTGGAAGTTCCAGGCGATCGCCTGACCTTACCAAAACACTGACATATGTCTGCTGGGTAGTTGGGACATGATGCTGCTCTGTTGCGACTGGATCTATCTATCTATCTATCTATCTATCTAGCTATCTAGCTATCTAGCTATCTAGCTATCTATCTCCACTAAATTCTCAATTAATTAAAGTCCTGCATTTTTAAGTGATGCTCTGCTCATTTAATATGTAAAATAAAAGAGGAAACTCTATTGTCATGTTGTGAATCTCTGCTCATTTATTCACATTTATATTATAATTTCAAAGCGTACAATGCTCGCATCTATCTGTATTTCAGTTATTACATAACTTCCTTTATTTTTATTTTTATTTTTTTAGCGGCCCACGGCGCCTCCGCGGGTTTTTTATGTGTAATAAGACATGCAATAGCTTACTAGCTCTATAGGACCAGGTGATAGGCCTACAGTTAATAACATAAAGTGAATATGAAGTGTAGGCTATGTCTGACTATATGCTATCACCATTGACAAGCTCAGGTTGGACAGCTGCAAGGACTGAGTCCCAGCTGGGCGTTCAAACAAACAATTAGGTTACAAAAACCTATAATGGCCCAATTTTTACTTCAAAGGAGGTGCATGACACTGCAGACAATTAAGTGGCCAATTTGGCCTCTCTTTCTCTCTCTCTCTCTTATGAGCATGCTGGTCCACTGCTGATCATGGTGCGTGCGCACGCGTGCCTGCCTGCGTGCGTGTGCATGTGCGTGTGTTCGCTCCTTCTGGGGAGAGAGAGAGAGAGAGAGAGAGAGAGAGAGAGAGAGAGAGAGAGAGAGAGAGAGAGAGAGAGAGAGAGAGAGAGAGAGAGAGAGAGAGAAAGTGAGAGTGAGAGTCGGTCCAATCATTGATTGGCCACTTGTCTGCGGTGGATCCCGTCCTCTGAAGTTTGACGCCCAGCAAGGAGTCAGTCCAGCTGTCAATCAGGATATAGGCAATAGCCTAGGCACACTTCATGACTTTATATATTATGTTATTAACTGTAGGCCTATCACCTGGTCATATAGAGCTAGTAAGCTATTTCATGTCTTATTACACATAAAAAAAACCCGCGGAGGCGCCGTGGGCCGCCTAAAAAATAAAAATAAAAATAAAAAGAAAGGAAGTTATGTAACAGAAATACAGATAGATGCCTGCCTGCGTGCGTGTGCATGTGCGTGTGTTCGCTCCTTCTGGAGAGAGAGAGAGAGAGAGAGAGAGAGAGAGAGAGAGAGCCTACTGTTTTGCGCTGCACGGCATCTATCCCGACACACACACACACACACACACACACACACACACACACACACACACACACACACACACACACACACACACACACACACACCACACACACACACACACACTCATGGCTGGCTTGCTGGCTGCTGGTCAGTATTATAGAAACGCATGTCCTTTTTCTTTCTTGGAGCATTACAGGGATTTTGCATAT
>NW_027665015.1:141672-181672 GCF_963921795.1 Nannobrachium achirus
CAATGCAAGTTGCTCAGTGGCGTTTGAAGCACCCGGAAGACTACAGGAGGAGCCCTTTTGGCACATAAATACGACACCCTGATTGGTAGGTGCGGATCACGTGCGGTTCTATGTGCCAAATTTTTTGATTGGCCGAGGCCTGAGCAGGCACACTAGGGTAAACAGTAGCCTTAACAGTTAGCATACGCACGCGCAGTAGCGTTTAACTCGGTTTAACTGCAGTCCCATGTTTGACCACTAGGCTAATGGCTGCTTCAATGCTGCTCTACCGTGGTTCTGGGGGCTTGGCTGTGGGAGGGAGGGAGGAGTACAGTTTGCTGTAACAGCCATAGCCTGGGGTCCCTTCACTTTTCAGGGTACATAAAGATTAAGTGTATACAGGGTATCTGCATATTTCTAAAGTGACAATTTAACCGTTTTAGTGCCAGCCCCTAGAGAGCGCCAAAGAATGCCAGGGTTTGTCCCATAGGCGAGCGTATTAGCATCCGGTGACTCACGTTGCAGTGACGCGCGTGCTCACGTTCGTGCACGTCATTGAAAGGTCCCGGATGAAAATGGCTACAGAATAGCTATTAGCATTTTGTCATTTAAAAGATCATTTTTAGGCGATTTCGCCGTAAATAAACCTCGCGCCACATCCCTAAAAACACAATCCAGAGATATGGGCCTCCAAAGATGTGGTTTTTCATTGGATTCGGCGGCGATTCGCGGCAACGTTCGCGGCTAACGGCTGGCTGGGGGGCGGCCGGATTTCGAACACTGGATTGAAAATTTAGGCCCAGGCTTCAGAAGGCCTCGGATCATTTTATTCATTTCATTAAAAAAGCCGAACGTTCGGGATAGGCACACTGGACGTCGTTCCGGAAGCGGCGCTGAACATTCAGTGAACATTGGGGGGCTCAAAAATGTAGGGACCATGTAAAATGGCTAGCTGGCTAGCGTAGGACGAGCCAGGACCACCCACGACTCTACAAGCAGCTCAGGGTCAGTCAATTGATAAAAAAAAAAATTGTATTGGATTGAAATAAAGCCGAACATGTTCGGGATAGGCACATAATGAGTTAAGGACTTTTTAATACCTCTAAAATGACAAATTAAACATAGGCCAAATTATCAAATATCAGATGCAGAAATTGTGAAAATAGCAGATCTACATGCTCACAACGCCTCGCGTTGTGAGCATGTACATCTGCTATTTTCACAATAGAACGGTGTTATACAAAATGTAATGCCTCAACTCTTAGTGCTCGTCAGGGTGGGGGGGGGTCCACAGTTAAAATATGATTTTCTGGGGGTCGCGGCCTGAAAAGGTTGAGAACCCCTGCTGTAAGTGGCTTATAATAAGAGCACATGGCAACCCCGGTGTGAGCAGGGCTGCAGTAAAGAGGATGTATGACCTTGTGATGTTTGACAGGATATAGTGTAGGTGAGGTGCGCTCTGGGAAAACACAGCCTGCATCCAGACACAACCATCCACAACCTCCGTGGAACGTTGCATGTGTGGAAGTGGAAGTGGAAGTGGGGAGGTACGTAGAGGGTTAGTGTGTGTGTGTGTGTGTGTGTGTGTGTGTGTGTGTGTGTGTGTGTGTGTGTGTGTGTGTGTGTGTGTGTGTGTGTGTCTGCGCGTGTGTGTGTACTGTTTGTGTGCGTGCCTACATGCCTCTGCACAGTTCGACTCATGATATGTTCTTCGGAGTGTGTGTTTGTGTGTGTGTGTGTGTGTGTGTGTGCGTGCGTGCGTGCGTGCGTGCGTGCGTGCATGCGTGTGTGCGTGTGTGTGTGTGTGCGCATACTGTGCGTTTGTGTATGTGTGCATGTACAGGTATGCATAAGTGCGTGCCACAGTAGATTTATGATACTCTCCTGTGTGTGTCAGCATGCTTGCGCATATCATGAATGTGTGTATGCATTCATGAGTGCTTGCATTCCTGACTTGCGCGCGCACGTGTGTGCGTGCGTGCGTGCCTTAGGGATGGAACTAATCGTTATTATTAGCGGTTATCGTGATAAAAAAAACACTCACAATAATCGTATCATGTGGATTTACGTTTTCCGCTAAATCATCCTCCGTCATGCACTGGGATCAATTCACCTTTTATTAGCCAAGCTGTACAATTTAAACCCTCCATAATTGGTCAAACGGACCTTAAAAAAAAACAAAAAAAAAAACACTCTCTACCAAATCTCTTTGCCGAAGAATTGATGATCTACTTTTTGGCAAACGTTCCACCCCAGGATAATGGATGTTGGAGATATTTCGATTGTCTCGATAATATCGTAATTGAAAATTTCTTGGGTCACATTAACCGTGAAACGAAATCTTCATATCGGCCCATCCATCCTTAAGGTGGTTGCACACTGCTGCGTTTTTCGGGCCGAATATCGGGGTGAATTTCGGAACGAGTGAATAAAAAAATCAACCTCACGTTATGTCAATCACGTTTGCACACTGACGCCCGTTTCGCGCACCACTCTGTCCCTTGCTCTCTCTATCTCTCTCTCTCTCCTTGCCCTGAAAAACGCATTTCGCAACGAAAAACGCAGCAGTGTGCAACCAGCTTTAGGGTGCGTGCATGACTACGTGCGTGCATGTGCGTGTGTGTGTGCGTGTGCGTGTGCGTGTGTGTGTGTGTGTGTGTTAGGGCAGTCACGAATAGTGATTTTTAGTATTCAAATTATTCAACCTCAAAGTATTCTGATAATCGAATATTCTACAGGACTGGCCAAACTGTTAAGTAAGCAAGAGGCGAACATTGTGAAACGCAACACCAGGCGTTGTGAGCATGTAGATCTGCTATTTTCACAATATTTATCTGCGGAACCGAGTCACATTAATACCTACAATTCCAAGTGCTTGTCAGGGTGGGGGTCCCCAGTTCAAATATGTTTATTTTGGGGGTCACAGCCTAAAAAGGTTTGAGAACCCCTGGTATAGAGCATTAACACATTCATCCACCAGGGGCATTGACAACTCATTCTTATGACTTCCTATCTCGCCAAGCTTTATAAACGATATGATTTTTTAAAGAGAGAAAAAAAAACGAATATTCAACTTCGGTGAACAACGTCGAATTAGTGACTTTGATATTCGAATATTCAAATATTTGGTGAATGTCCTAGTGCGTGCATGTGTGCGTGTGTGCGTGTGTGCGTGTGTGCGTGTGTGTGTGCAGGGACGTGCTGGCCATTGGGAAAAGCAGGACAACTCCCGAACAGCCGGTTCATTCCCGGCCGGCCATTAGGAAAAAAATTCAAATAAAATGTCGGCCTTTGTTCCATTTTGGGGGCTGAACGGCCAACAAAGTAAATCGTCACTGTCGGGCAGAAACCTTGTATCTCCAAGTTTCAAATTTGTAAATTTTTTCGCAAAGCAAAGACCTGCTTCATCATACAAGGCCGTCGCACAAAAGTAGTGAAAACAGCAGATCTACAAGCACACAACGCCTCGCACCGCGAGGCGCTGTGTGCTTGTAGATCGGCTGTTTTCACTAGTTTAAATCATTTTTTAAATGATAAATACAAAACAAACGGTTTTGGACATACAAGGTTTCCACCCGACAACGACAAAATATAACTCATGTAATTGCCCCACTGGCTTGTCACTTGTCATGATCTGAAATGGCAAATCCAATGAGGGCCTCTCCAACTCTTTTCCCCGTGCTGAATCAGGGGCCCAGCACGTCCCTGATTCGAATATTTGGTGAATGCCCTAGTGCGTGCGTGCCTCCGTGCGTGTGTGTTCGTGTGTGTTGTGACTCACTGTCCAGACAGACTGATGACGTCCTCCTGTGTGGAGTTGTCCAGCAGCAGACCCATCAGGATGCTGAGGGTTTGGTTGGAGGATCTCAAGGCCTCGCCGGCGACCTCCTCCATGCGTTGGGCCATCTCCCTGTGACTGGGAGGTTGATATGGGAAAATACAATATCACCATATTTTCCCAAGCTGTATGAAGATACACGATCTTATCGCGATTCGTTTTCATGTTGGTTTTTATGGTTATTTTTCAAGTTGCAAACAGTACAAACACCTACAGTACACACGGTGAGAAAAAATAAAATAAAAAGAAGTAACAAAACAGAACCATTATGAAAGGTGAGGACAGGTGAAACAGAGTCGAGCATCGACGGCTTCTTGACCTTTGGCTTTCTAGTTCCAGAACGTTGCAACTGGCACACATTTGTGCTGCACACCAAGGATGTGCAGATAATGTTAGAGAGGCAGGGGCTGACATTTCTAAAAGGGCCTTTGGTGAAAATATTGAAAATAGCAGACCTCCAAGCTCACAACATGTCGCACTGCGACGCGTTGTGAGCTTGGAGGTCGGCTATTTTCGGTGCTTAATACCACACTGAGCGTAATCAAGTCAATACTGGAGATGTGGTGTAACGGCATGGATTGCTACACAATTCTTTCAACATAAGATGCTGCATTCAAGTTCAGGAGAGTTTGGACAAGGCAATTCTCTTGAATGCTGCTTTCAGGTATAAGAGGGCATTTGCATTTCTTTCACCACAGTAAAAACTGCATTCATGGTCTGGAGAGGGCACTTTTTACAGACAGATAAAAAGGCAGGGGCTCAAGCCCCCTTTGATGTCTATGTGTGAACACGCACTGCCGAGGGTGTCAATTCGCTGTGGTCCAAAGCCTGATTTTTGGACATTTACTTAAGTACTGTGCGCAATGTTGAGGTATTTGTGCTTTACTTGAGTATTTCCAATTTCCAGTACTTTTACTTCTACTCCACTACATCCTGGATCCAAATATTGTCGAATTATAGAATTTGCCACAGACGAGGCAAAGTATTTGCCAGGGGGGTAGGCAACCTTAGGCACGGTGCCAACATTGGCATAGGGGAGGGTGATCACTTGCACACTGGCAGAAGTGTGAGAGAGAGGATCTTTATGCATTTTAAAATCAAATCTTTTTTTATTATTATTTTTATTTTTTTAACAATTGGTCAATTAAATGAATAGGGATGATTATGACATTTTACATGACGATTAATTGTCACTCAAATAACTGTGATTAACGATTTAATTGTGTTTTTGTCGTTGACAATTACATTTCTGTTTGGCTTTTAGGCTTTGAAGTTGCACAAGGCAATTATGACACATAACTTAAACATACAAAGAAATTACTGACATATTTGACAACTTTATACTTAAAAAAGAACATTGATAGTGGAAATAGCCGATCTACAAGCGCACAACGCATCGCGATGCGTTGTGAGCTTGTAGATCGGCTATTTCCACTATCTTTGAAAATGTTTGAAAATATGAACATTTTTCGACGTGTAAACGGTTATGACAAAATAATTGCGATTATGTCAAATAATTGCGATTAGACTATTATGTAATAATCGTGACAGCCCCGGGCGTGTCATTCATTACAATGTATCTTGACATTTAGTCAGGGAATTTTAATAAAACCCTGGGAATAAATTCCTTACCAAACAATTTCTTCACCAATATGTTCGTAAAGGTGTCTAGTAACATATCTAACAAAGATTGAAATTCAACATCCCTAGCAAAATGTTTGACAGCTAGGGTAATTCTGTGTCTCATTCACTTACTATATACACTGTACTATAAGGGAAAAATCACTCCCAAAAATATGCTTTAAGTGGGATGTGAGGGGTCTAACTAGGTGTTTTTAATTATTCTGGATCCATTGCAAGCATTTGTTTTGCACGAAAAACATTCATTGGGCCAAAAACAGACGCAAAAAAAAGATGGTTTAGTGATGAGTCATCACTTTTCACAAGGTGTGTGGGATCCATTTTTGGCCCAAGGAATGTTTTTCATGCAAAACAAATGCTTGCAATGGATTCAAAAGAATTAAAAACACCTAGTTAGACCCCTCACATCCCACTTAATACCCAGGGGGCAAAGGAAGGTGTGCTGCATTTGCCCCGACATAAAAGGTTGTCCACCAGAAATATTATCTATGACCCAGTAGGATCACAACCTATATGGACAACCCGGTCAATTTGTACGGCAAAGTTCCAATATGGCCGCCTCAATATTAGCCCCTATTAGTTTTAATGGGGGGTGAATAGGGAAAAAATTTAAACTGAGGGATATTTCCACGAAACTTCACAGGTCGATCAATGGTATACATATGAACATTTTTTGTATTGCAAGTTTCCATGAAATCCAATATGGCCGCCACAATATGGCCGCCATAATGTAAGGACCCAGAAAATAGGTTTTGCCTCTAACTTCTGAACCAGATGAGCTAGAAACGCAAACTTGGTGTCTATTTCATGGTGTCTGACCATGGGAGACTCAATGGAATAGCTAATTTTATTATTGGGTGTGTCTGGACCTTTATTGTGCATATTTGCAAGATGGTGGACTCCCAAAATAGAACTTTAACATAATTTCTACCATGATTGTTGACTGCTTTTGCAAATACAAGCAATATGAATCCATTTGCTAAGATTTATGGCACAGAAGGGACTTATACCTGTATTATTCTTGAGTTTGCATGTTGTCAAAATGGCTGTAAACAAGATATTATATTTCCTGTCCGATTCTACTGTATGTAGTTGTAGCAATGACTTCAGATAAAATCAGAGACCAAAACAATGTATCTTAGAAATTATTTTTTTATTTAAAACATTAATAAGAAAGAGAGAGATTATCTCAATGAAATGAATGCAACTGCCTTTTTGGGTCTTTCACACATAGAAATGCACATGCTTTCCAACAACTTCAGCTTCAGGGAAATTATAATGAACACATGATTAAAACAGGCTGCATTATAATGCAAATAATTGCTAGTCACTATCACTGTCATGTGTACCTATCCTGCTGCATCTTGTCTCCAGTCCTTGGCAACGACACCCCAAGTAGCATGCAATTCCCTTCTTCGCACATGAACAGTTTTTCTGGCAGCCTTTGATACAGCTACATGATATTGCCTTGTCCATTGATATAGGCCAGGCTGGCTCTGTAGATGGACAGGGGACTGCCTTCCCATGGCGGCAGCATGATATAGGCATCTATATCATGCTGCCACCCACCTCCTAGACCTTCCAGAGCTGTGGGTGAGAACAGAGCAGGATGCAGATCTTCCTATCCATCACATGGTCTCAGCCCTTGGACTCGCACAGTGTCGTGCCCTGCCCTTTATTCACAGCCTGAGTGGCAGAGATACCACCAGCTATCCCTTTTTCACTGGAAAGAAGGCATGGTTCAAGACCAGCATGGGTCTAGATCTCCCTGCACTTCAGGAGTTTGGTGAAAATTCCTCTTATTCCCTCTCAGAGGATGTCAAGAATCAGGCTAGAGACCTCACGATAGCTGTATATGCATCAAAAGCTGACCATTCGGAGGACTTTGACCTGGCAAAGCTGAGAGTGTACAAGTTCCTAAATAACCGATCAACCCTGTTGAAGCTGCTGCCACCTACAGAAAATGCCTTTGGCCTGCACCTGAAAAGAGCTGCTCTTGCAGACATAATAGATAAAACTGCACACATCGCAAAGCCAGACATCCCTTGCTTCACTGAATATGGATGGTCTCTCAGTGATGGGAAGGCAGTCCCCTGTCCATCTACAGAGCCAGCCTGGCCTATATCAATGGACAAGGCAATATCATGTAGCTGTATCAAAGGCTGCCAGAAAAACTGTTCATGTGCCATCCATCCATCCATCCATCTTCAACCGCTTATCCGGAATCGGGTCGCAGGGGTAACGGTTCCAACTGAGACTTCCAGATTTCCTTATCCTGCGTAACTTCCACCACTCCCTCTGGGAGTATACCGAGGCGTTCCCAGGCCAGTCTGGAGATATAATCCTTCCATCTGGTCTTAGGTCTGCCACGGGGTCTCCTCCCAGTGGGACGTGCATCGAGGACCTTCCTAGGAAGGCGCTCGGGGGGCATCCGTACTAGATGCCCGAACCACCTAAGCTGACTCCTTTCCAAGTGAAGGAGCAGCGGTTCTACTCCAAGTCTCTCTCGGGTGATTGAACTTCATGTGCGAAGAAGGGAATTGCATGCTACTTGGGGTGTCGTTGCCAAGGACTGGAGACAAGATGCAGCAGGATAGGTACACATGACAGTGATAGTGACTAGCAATTATTTGCATTATAATGCAGCCTGTTTTAATCATGTGTTCATTATAATTTCCCTGAAGCTGAAGTTGTTGGAAAGCATGTGCATTAGGGTGTGTCATGAAATGAAAAATTGAGAAATCAGGGTTTTACCTATGGTTTCAAGTTGTATTATGATATAATGAACCATAATCAAAAGCAAAAAAGTGAGTTTGACTTTATTTACCTACCCCCTTTTTTGATTGAAAAATTGCATTTTTAGGCGTTTTTGGTGGATTTTGACCATTTCCGCCTAAATCAAAATTGTTCTTATTTGTAATTTTTTTGGCAATTTTTATCATCACCATTCAAAACCAAATATTTACAGCACTTGGAAATGGTCCTTTTAAAAATAAAACCTTTATTTACTTTCCAATAAAGCCTTTAATCTTCTGACCTGCAAAGACGACAGCCAACAAGTTGCTACCAGCCATCACAACTGATTGAGAGTACACTCTGTACACTGGACTGGTTTCTCACCTTTCACAACCTGTTATTTGAATTAAATTGAGGCAACTCACATTAGGATGGGTCCCAAGACCAGGCATGAGGCTGGGACTAGCCTTGCTGATGTGTCAGGTCCAGGAGAACCCATGGCACAGACCGAGCTATCTACCCTCTGAGGCACGGCATCTACCTGCAGGAGAAGAAGCTGTTGGAGGAAGGGGTGGATAGGAGGAACTACAGCATCAAGCCGCTGAGTATGGATGTCAAGATGTAGGTGGTGAGCTGCTGGCAGAGGGCCAATGCTCAGTTCAGACCCCCAGTCATATTCAAAGACAGGTCCATAGAACGGTGGCCTGGACTGCTCTGGAGAACTTCGCCTGGAACAGAGGGGGCATGAAGAGAGAGGAGGACAGGAAATCTGGACTCCCTCTTCAACATCGCCTCCTGTAGTCATGAGATCCTCCCCTGCTCAGAGTCAGGGTGTGAGCACTCTAACCTAACGCGGACAGTTTAGTGTAGGCAGATGGGCGGGTGCGGTGAGTCTCTTCGCAAGTCTCCAGCCAATAGCATGTGTTCTCCTCCCCCCACCCCCCTCTGCTCCTCTGCTCAGCACAGAGAACGCTGGTGCGTCATGACGTCAACACATTTGGTGCGACGCTCTCTGCACTCTGATTGGTTAGGGAAATTCTACACTTCCTACAACAGTGATCATAACGCGATCGCCCAGGCTTCTTTTTCTTCCGATCGCCTAAAGAAGTCTGGGTTTCCGAGGCTAGGGTGTGAGGGATGTCAGGAGGGGGCACACCTGCTGGACTGTAACTGTAGGAGAGAGAAGAGGATTCCGAAGCTGGAGCTGGCTTTCATGATGTCCATGAAGACCAGGCGGCCTCCTGGCCAGAAGGCTTCCATGATGATGGTGGGACCTGATATAAAGGAGACTAAGAGGCAACATGAACGGAAAGAAAAGGCTGACAAGATAAAGAAGGCTACTGCAGAGAAGGAAAAGGAACACCAGAAGGAGTTAGATGACAGGAGGGGTGCTGAGGCAGAGCTCTTGCTGCAGGAACAGAACACTGAAGCTACAGCTGAGACCATGGCTGAGGAGAATGTGATGAAGAGAAACACCCTGAAGATTCCAAACACTGCTCTAGCCACCATCAGGACTGAAGCCTTCTGGCCAGGAGGCCGCCTGGTCTTCATGGACATCATGAAAGCCAGCTCCAGCTTCGGAATCCTCTTCTCTCTCCTACAGTTACAGTCCAGCAGGTGTGCCCCCTCCTGACATCCCTCACACCCTGACTCTGAGCAGGGGAGGATCTCATGACTACAGGAGGCAATGTTGAAGAGGGAGTCCAGATTGTCTAGGAAGTTCTTCCTGTCCTCCTCTCTCTTCATGCCCCCTCTGTTCCAGGCGAAGTTCTGCAGAGCAGTCCAGGCCACTGTTCTATGGACCTGTCTTTGAATATGACTGGGGGTCTGAACTGAGCATTGGCCCTCTGCCAGCAGCTCACCACCTCCATCATGACATCCATACTCAGCTGCTTGATGCTGTAGTTCCTCCTATCCACCCCTTCCTCCAACAGCTTCTTCTCCTGCAGGTAGATGCCGTGCCTCAGAGGGTAGGTAGCTCGGTCTGTGCCATGGGTTCTCCTGGACCTGACACATCAGCAAGGCTAGTCCCAGCCTCATGCCTGGTCTTGGGACCCATCCTAATGTGAGTTGCCCCAATTTAATTCAAATAACAGGTTGTGAAAGATGAGAAACCAGTCCAGTGTACAGAGTGTACTCTCAATCAGTTGTGATGGCTGGTAGCAACTTGTTGGCTGTCGTCTTTGCAGGTCAGAAGATTAAAGGCTTTATTGGAAAGCAAATAAAGGTTTTATTTTTAAAAGGACCATTTCCAAGTGCTGTAAATATTTGGTTTTGAATGGTGATGATAAAAATTGCCAAAAAAATTACAAATAAGAACAATTTTGATTTAGGCGGAAATGGTCAAAATCCACCAAAAACGCCTAAAAATGCAATTTTTCAATCAAAAAAGGGGGTAGGTAAATAAAGTCAAACTCACTTTTTTGCTTTTGATTATGGTTCATTATATCATAATACAACTTGAAACCATAGGTAAAACCCTGATTTCTCAATTTTTCATTTCATGACACACCCTAATGGTCAACTGGCAGCCAGGGGGCCACATGCGGCCCCCACCTTCACTTAATGCGGCCCGCAGATTAATATCGGAATACTGATATATTGTTTTCAGCTGTTACAATTCCAAACATGAAAACATGACCCGCTTTAATTACTTCAGTCAACAGAAGAACATATAAATGCTTTTGAAGTTAAATAACAATTTTACTTTTCAGGATTAAAAAAATAAAATAAAAAATAGCAAAAATAGCAGATCTACAAGCTCATAAAGCGCCACACTGCAAAGCATTTTGAGCTTGTAGATCAGCAAATTTTGTTAACTTTCACTGTACATTGTGGCCCTCTGGACTGAGTGTGGGAATATAGTGGCCCTCTCCATCATCAAAGTTGCCCAACCCTGATTTTTAGGGGGTCCAAAAGGCCAAATACATATCATTTAGGGGGTCCTCGCCAAATACATATAATTTAGGGGGTCCAAAAGGCCAGATACATATCATTTAGGGGGTCCAAAAGGACAAATACATATCATTTAGGGGTCCTCGCCAATTCAATTTTATTAAAGTGCCAAATCACAACAAGTTTTCTCAATAGAGCAGAGAGACCATCTTGTCCCATCCTGACCAAGCAGTGGCAAAGCTCTTATAAGAGAGAGATGCTGTTCATTGACATACTGTGTGTGTGGAGGTCCAGGTTCATTACTGAAGTCAATCACTGCTCCTTTAGAGCAGTCACTCTTCATGGACAGAAGGCTGGGTGTTGGAGACTCTGCTCTGGGGTGAACACTTCTGGAATGAGAAAAAGAATCCTCAATTATCATGCCAATGAAGAAGTCAGTTTATTGAAGCAATGTGAGCTCCACCAACCAACGTTACCGGATCTTACTCTGTAGCATTGTGGGTAGTGAGTTTTTTTCAGTTAAACATGCTTCTTAAAACTACAGGGAAAGTCTATTGCATCGTCACTGTCTGGCCAAAACCTATTAACTCCATTTTTGAGTTTTTTTTTTTGGCAATAGCACATATTTATATATGTGCTATTGAACACCCTTTACGTCTGTGTGTTGGTTAAAATAATATTCAACCAATGAAAAGTAGTAAAAGGCACTACGGTCAAAACCTCCTAACTCCACTTGAGCTCATTTTCCCAAAGATGAACATTTTGAGTTAGGAGGTTTCGGCCCGATAGCAAAGATATACTGTTAGAGGATTCAAATACTGTGTGTGTGGAGGTCGATGCGTTTTGAACTTGTAAATCAGCTATTTTTTCTATTTTTGATTATTTTGAATTGGAATCCTGATTTTTTTTTTTATCTATTTTTAATTGGAATCCTGAAAACTTGCAAATGCATTCATATGTTCTTATGCTAACTTTATGAACTTAATATAAATACATTGGGCATAAAGAATACAAAATAAAAACTGTAATACTGATCAATAAGCTACAAATATACATTTTTACGTCTGTGTGTTGGTTAAAATAATATTGAACCATGTGGCCCCCGGGCCGCTAGTTGCCCATGTATGATTTAGGGGGTCCAAAAGGCCAAATACATATAATTTAGGGGGTCCTTGCCAAATACATATCATTTAGGGGGGCCTCGCCAAACACATATCATTTAATTTTATTAAAGTGCCAAATCACAACAAGTTTTCTCAATAGAGCAGAGAGCTCATATTGTCCCATCCTGACCAAGCAGTGGCAAAGCTCTTATAAGAGAGAGATGCTGTTCATTGACATACTGTGTGTGTGGAGGTCCAGGTTCATAACTGAAGTCAATCACTGCTCCTTTAGAGCGGTCACTCTTCATGGACAGAAGGCTGGGTGTTGGAGACTCTGCTCTGGGGTGAACACTTCTGGAATCAGAAAAAGAATCCTCAATTATCATGTGAATGAAGAAGTCAGTTTATTGAAGCAATGTGAGAGCTCCACCAAACAAACGTTACCGGATCTTACGCTGTAGCATTGTGGGTAGTGAAGTTTTTCCTCTGTGAGATAGTCAGTTAAACATGCTGCTTAAAACTACAGTGAATGTCTATTGCATACTGTATACTGTAAGAGGACTGACATACTTTGTGTGTGGAGGTCCAGTTTCATCACTGAAGTGAGGAGGAATTCCTTTAGACCAGTCACTCTTCATAGACACACAGCTGGGTGTTGGAGACTCTGCTCTGGGGTGAACACTTCTGGAATGAGAAAAAGAATCCTCAATTATCATGTGAATGAAGAAGTCAGTTTATTGAAGCAATGTGAGCTCCACCAACCAACGTTACCGGATATTACGCTGTAGCATTGTGGGTAGTGAGGTTTTTTCAGTTAAACATGCTTCTTAAAACTACAGGGAAAGTCTATTGCATCGTCACTGTCTGGCCAAAACCTCTTAACTCCATTTATGAGTTTTTAGATTGTTTGGCATAAATCAGGGCTATTGAACACCGTACCCTTTACAAAAATAATAAAAAATAATAATAATAAAATAATATTGAACCAATGGAAAGTAGTAAAAAGTGCTTTGGACAAAACTTCCTAACTCCACACTTTCTGCAAAACCAGCTAACTCCACCCGATTGTCCCTCTCTTTTTTCATGAATATGTGCTATTGAACATCGTTTATGTCTGTGTGTTGGTTAAAATAATATTCAACCAATGAAAAGTAGTAAAAATCCCTTTGGTCAAAACCTCCTAACTCCACTTGAGCTCATCTTCCCAAAAATGAATATTTTGGAGTTAGGAGGTTTCGGCCCGACAGCAGAGATATACTGTAAGAGGATTCAAATACTGTGTGTGTGGAGGTCGATGCGTTTTGAGCTTGTAAATCAGCTATTTTTTCTATTTTTGAATTGGAATCCTGAATTATTTTTTAGCTATTGGAGTCCTTTTATAAATTATGGAAGGATGTCACTCTAAAATATTAAGAGCCAGACCACAATGTCTGTTCAGTAGAGTTTGATATCAACTGAATGAGGGTGTGAAGTGTTGTTTTCTGTGTTTTAGGCCCCATTTACACTGGCAGTCAAATCCAGCCTGAATCAGATCTGTGCCGCACCCAGATTGGAATGTGATCTATCTATAAATGCGACAAATCTCTGTCTGCGTGTATGTAACCCGCGTATCTCGAGAACCGTTCGTCCCACCGGCTTCAGATTCGGCACGCGCGTTCCCCGCCGCGGCACGGAGTGCAGTGCCGGGTCTCGACCCGACCCGACGCGCGGTTTTCCCGAACCGGCGCGAAACGTTCGGAATCTCCTTATGCGGGGTTGATTGTTGACATCAGGCTGTTCCGGAGGAAATCGGCGAAAGCTCTGACTCATTGTGACATCACTTCATAAAAGGCTCTGACATCACGTACGCCACATGAGTCAACAAAAAATCTCTGTGAGTGTGTATGTATGTATGTAATCCGCGTATCTCGAGAACCGTTCGTACCACGGGCACGCGCGTTCTCCATATATGGGCATAAAATGAATGCCCCCATATATGGGCATAAAATGGATTGCAGACAGACAGATACAGATATCTCCATATATGGACATAAATGGACAGAGGCAAACAGATGGTCAAAGATCTCCATATATGGGCATAAAATGGACGCAGACAGACAGATACAGATATCTCCATATATGGGCATAAATGGACACAGGCAAACAGATGTTCAAAACGGGTCCTATGACAACAGGTATAATGCCCCCATATATGGGCATAAAATGGATTGCAGACAGACAGATACAGATATCTCCATATATGGACATAAATGGACAGAGGCAAACAGATGGTCAAAGATCTCCATATATGGGCATAAAATGGACGCAGACAGACAGATACAGATATCTCCATATATGGGCATAAATGGACACAGGCAAACAGATGTTCAAAACGGGTCCTATGACAACAGGTATAATGAGGTTTGCATTAAAGGGGGAACCGGCACTGTGTCTGCAACACAGTTGGAGGCACAGACAGATACTCCATATATGGGCATAAAATGGACGCAGATAGACAGATATCTCCATATATGGGCATAAAATGGACCCAGAACTATAACTGCAGTGATCTCCATATACAGTATGGACATAAAATGGACGCCGACAGACAGACAGACAGATAGATACAGATATCTCCATTTTGTTTAAATGAGACTAAATGCAAACAGGTCACATGGAAGCAGTAACCTGATCTAACGAGCCAAGTCGCATCTCAAACTGTCCAAAATTTCACTTGCAGCTTGACCCGAAAGCTACGGACGTCATTACAGAGCATGATAATTGTATGTTGATTTATGAAAGTGCAAGGGTTGTAATCAAAGTAAAACAATAGTTCAGCAGAAGACATTTCTCACGGCATTGGCAGAAAATGGGTTCACAAGGACTTATCTGCAATGTCAGAGGAAAATTACGAATTTGAAGAACACATATAAAGAGAGAAAAGGCCATGGCGCCTACGTAATTACCACGGTAACCAAAACAGATATGTCAACACAGGGCAGCTTTGGGTTGAAGTTGTTAAAATTAGCCTGAACACACAGATCAGATCTGGTCACTTGCAAATGCAGTGTGAACAGTCGGGCCAAAAGATCGGATTTGAGAAATAAATCAGATGTAGGCTAGATTTGACTGCAGTCTAAATGGGGCCTGACATTCTGAGACCAGTAGAGTCTGATCATAAACCAGGTCAGTGGCTTTGTGGTTAGAGTGTCCGCTCTGAGACTTGGAGGTCAGGGTTCGATCCCCAGCCGGGTCATAATACCAAAGACTGTAAGATTGGGACCTCATGGGCCTCCCCGCTGGCACTCAGCATCAAGGGTTGGATTGGGAGGTTTGATCAACAGCTGCGGCTCACCGCTCCAAGAGATGGGTCAAATGTGGAGAACAAATCTTGCATACAGCAAAGTATATGATAAATAGTAGGACTTTAACTAAAATATATGTTTTCTGTGTGTTTTACATTCTGACCTGGGATCAGTAGAGTGGTGTCCATCTTTGAAGTGAATAGGTCTATACATGGACCTGTCACTCTTCATGGAGACACAGCTGGGTACAGGAGACCCTGCTCTCTGCTGATGGACCCTGAGAGAAACAGAGGATCAACATGATTTACTTTATTTATATTCAATCATTAGAATCCATGTGGAATCCACTCAGTCAAACGTCTCTTACTGTACATGAACTCTCTTCTCTGAAGTATTCTTCTGGATACACATACTGTACGTGCCATGGAATGAGCCAATACGTCACGTGATTCATTGTTTGGTCCGGCAGATACTTGTGTGCCTCAGTTATTATTATTGGCAGAATCATGGAAAGTTTAGAATATTTGGCGGTTCTGTTTGTAAATATGAGTAACATTATTGTGTTCTGGTTCCTCAACATTGCTGTGACAAGAAAAAAAGAAATACACATCAAACAAGAAGCCGAGTGCGAGAAGTGCCTTACAGACGAGGTGAATGGAGGTAGTGGTCTCACTGTACTGGATGTACAGTAATAAAAATATGACTGTGGGTGAGATCTGATTTATTTAACCACATCTAGGCGAACATTCAGCCAAAATAGCAGATCTACAGGCTCATGACTTAGATGTAGCAAAGTCCCCCCACTGTATATTGTAAGAATATGTGGAAAATAACCTTGTCCATAGATTTCATAGATGGCTCCATAGTGTTGTTTAACATACATTATAATTTCTATTAATACGTTGGATTCACGTAAATGTGTTTTCAGACAGTGAACCTTTTTACTGTCATTGGCTCTGCTTTTTTTCCCCTCTCACACCTACTTTCAGAAAATAGCAGATCCACAAGCTCACATTCCCCAGCACACAATTAATTGGCGGACCCCTGTAGTAACTCTGAGGACACCCTGTTGAAGACCCTGCTCTATGTAATTCATTGACCAGGATTCCTATCTATACGTAGTCGCCTTCATTCCCCTTGAAAGGGCCAAATACATATCATTTAGGAGGTCTAAAGGCCAAATACATATCATTTAGGGGGTCTAAAGGCCAAATACATATAATTTAGGGGGTCCAAAAGGCCAAATACATATCATTTAGGGGTTCCTCGCCAAACACATATCATTTAGGTGGTCCAAAAGGCCAAATACATATCATTTAGGGGTTCCTCGCCTAACACATATCATTTAGGTGGTCCTCGCCAATTAATTGTAATTAATACCAAATCACAACAAGTTTTCTCAATAGAGCAGAGAGCCCATCTTGTCCCATCCTGACTAGAGGTCTTCGGACCTGCCCGAGATCCGAAATTACCCGGGGTCCGACCAAGCCCCCAGAACGGCTTGTAAACATTGAAGCGGCCGCCCTACTGGCCAAAGCTGGAATTTCAGGCGGGGTGAAACATACATGCACGAGCATAAGAGCGCCGCTGAGGTCTACAATAGGATTCAATGGACGTCGACGTCGTTCGTGACGTCATTACATCTCGACGTCAAACATTTTGGCACATAATTATGTGCCAATTTCCCCCAGAATGCACCTGGATTCAGCTACTTCTGCATGCTTCAAAACGCCACTGAGCACTTGCATTGAAGTGAATGGCTGCGGGCGGGGCTGTCCGCTCTCTATTATACTCTATATGGGTCCGACCCGCCCTGAGCCGGGTAACGGGGCTATTTATGCGCAGTGACGTCGGGGCCGGGTCGGAGCCACCGCCGTATGTCCTGTGTCCTGGGTATTTGATAGTGAAATCGCCAGTTCCTGATACCCGAGGGGAACCGAGTCAGCCGAGATTGAAAAAGGATGCGTACAGGTGCACCACAACGATTTCGCCACAAGATGGCCCTAAATAATACAACATGTAATCTTAAAGGTGATACACCATGCATTTAAAAAGTATTTATGTCATATTGTTTATGTCCCAAAAACGTTTTTCAAAAGGTTTGAGGCTAAATTACCACTCCTGATTAGAGAGCCTCTCTCATTTTTGAATGGCTCTCAGAGCATTTCAGCATTTTTGAAAAAAATCTTTTTTTTTTTTTATGTTTTTTTTTATGATGACGTCACAATCGGCAGATGGCGTCACAATCGGCAGCAAATCTGGATAGCCTGTTTTGAGAACCCGTGGTATACTTTTAACCTTCACCTTCTCAAAACCAGAGAAAGACACAACGGTCAGAAATGGGACTTTGTGAGGATAGAAGGTGCTAGTGGGACCCCCAAAAAAGGTTTTAAAATAGGAAAAGTGAAATTTCATGGTGTATCACCTTTAAGCCTAGATTAAGCCTAGATTGTGAAATAATGTTGTTTAGAACTCAGCCTCAGGAGGAGGACACTGTCTGCCGTGTCTGGGGCAGTTATATTATTACTATCAAAGATTTGATATTAACGTAATGTGTTGGTTTGTGGTTCACAATGGAGTTGTCATCGCGTTTTGTCATGCTCTGCAAAGCATAATGGAAACTTCAAAGCAGACTATAATCAACAACATGCGACAGAAAATGATAGCATTAGCATCATTGGCTAGCCAAAGAAGAAGGAATTAAGAAAACATGGATTTATTTGCATTTACAAACTGTCCGCATTGATTGACTTACTGGTCTGGGAAAAGATCATGTTGTGACGAGAGACGCAGCGCCGCTGACAGCAGCAGCAGCAGCAACCATGGCGACGTTAGGTAAGAAAGACGTCTCATAGCCTACAACTCTTAATAATAACGTTGGCATTCCGTCATTTCAGGGCCACAGGTTCGGGTCTCGGACCTCTAGTTCTGCACGGGTATCGGATCTAATTTGCCTATTAATAGCACGGGGCCGTCGGACCGGGTCCGTCACGTTTCGGGGCGAGACGGGTAACGGTTCTGAAATTCCAAATTATAGACGGGGCCAAATGGGTCCGGCTCCGTTTTCCCCGGGTCCCTTTGGGTTCGGGTAGTTAAAATTGGACCCGTGAAGACCTCTAATCCTGACCAAGCAGTGGCAAAGCTCTTACTGTATAAGAGAGAGATGCTGTTTATAGACATACTGAGTGTGTGGAGGTCCAGGTTCATTACTGAAGTTAGGACCCCATTCTTTAGACTCGTCGCTCTTCATGGACAGAAGGCTGGGTGTTGGAGACTCTGCTCTGGGGTGAACAGTCTGAACACTTCTGGAATGAGAAAAAGAATCCTCAATTATCATGTGAATGAAGAAGTCAGTTTATTGAAGCAATGTGAGCTCCACCAACCAACGTTACCGGATCTTACGTGGTAGCATTGTGGATAGTGAGTTTTTTTCAGTTAAACATGCTTCTAAAACTACAGGGAAAGTCTATTGCATCGTCACTGTCTGGCCAAAACCTCTTAACTCCATTTTTGAGTTTTTAGATTTTTTTGGCATAAATCAGGGCTATTGAACACCCTTTACGTCTGAGTGTTGGTTAAAATAATATTGAACCAATGGAAAGTAGTAAAAAAGTGCTTGGGATAAAACCTCCTAACTCCACACTTTCTGCCAAACCAGCTAACTCCACCACCCGATTGGCCCTCTCTTTTTTCATAAATATGTGCTATTGAACACCCTTTACGTCGGTGTGTTGGTTAAAATAATATTCAACCAATGAAAAGTAGTAAAAAGCCCTTCGATCAAAACCTCCTAACGCCACTTGAGCTCATCTTCCCAAAAATGAACATTTTGTAGTTAGGAGGTTTTGGCCCGACAGCAGAGATACTGTGGAGAGGATTCAGATACTGTGTGTGTCGAGGTTGATGCGTTTTGAGCTTGTAAATCAGCAATGTTTTCTATTTTTGAATTGGAATCCTGAAATATTTTGTAGCTATTTTTAATTGGAATCCTGAAAACTTGCAAATGCATTTATATGTTCTTATGCTAACTTTATGAACTTAAATATAAATACATTGGGCATACAGAATACAATAAAATTGTAATACTGGTCAATAAGCTACAAATATACATCTTTACGTCTGTGTGCAGTGATGGGCAGTAGCGAGCTACAAGTAGCGACGATACATAGCTTAACTACATTTCTCAGTAGCGTCACGGTAGCGCAGCTCCTTTTGAATCAAATAGCTTTTTCTGTAGTGTAGCTATTTTTAGACCCCAGTAGTGACGTAGCGTCCAAGAAAAGGTACACGTTACTAATAAAGTTTGTGTGTAAAAAAGAAAAAAAAAACTTCTATAGTACAGCGGTGTCATTTGCCAAAAAGGACAGATCTACAAGCTAACAGCGTGTCTCGGCTCGACAGGGCATTCGCTTGAAGATCTACCCTTGCTTCCACCCTTCCCACGGCCCCTCCCCCTTCAGCAACAACTCACACAGTCACAGCTAGTGCACACAGATAGAGCCCTGCACGGGCCTGAAAAGTGGGGCCCGGCTTGGCCCGGGCCCGTGGAATTAAGGCCCGGCCCGGCCCCAAGCCCGTTGGTGAGTTTCAGAACCGAGCCCGGCCCGGCCCGTAAGCCCGTCACCGTATTATTTAATTAATTATTTCCGTGCATGGCTTTCACTGCTGCGCGCAGCTCTCAGGGGGAGTCAAGGGGAGTCCATACTGTCACAGACCACCGAAATTTGCGTCGGAAAGGTCCGGTTCAACTACAAAATGACATCTCTTGCAACTTCTGAAAAGGATTACTCCTAATTTGAGTTCTCTAAGCTGCACGCACGTCAGAAAGTCGAAACTTTCCGACGAAAACTATGGTCGGAGAGGACGGAGACTGGGAGACGTATGTACAGCCCTCTATAGCTGTGCTCGTCTTGCGCTCTGATTAAAAGAAATAAGTCAGTCTACATCACAACACAAGTAAGAAATCTTCCTCCACCCACCGTTTGTTATGTATATCCTCACAGCAGAAAATTAGACATCGATTGATATTATTGTCGGCTTGCCGTGGTTACAAGCCATCTCGTAAAATACAGAGTATCGTCCAGTTAGCCTACTAAAGAGTAAAGACGCATTCTGTAATGAACGGATACGGGAGGTCGGGGAATCATTACAGGGCGATTTATTTGAGAAATGACTGTAAAATGGGTGAATCTACAGTATAGTGCTCCTAATTTTCTAGTCTTGCTGTGTGAGTCGCAGACACAGAGTTTGTGCGAGTGTGTGACAGAAGAAAAGCCGTAAAGCCCTCGGCTGAGTCGGCTCGTCGCGCCCATTGGCTAATGTACTCATGTCACGACCAATCCGAGCCGTGTTGCTATAGATACAGATAGAACCCATAGCCTAGAAGACTATAGGCTATGCGAGGCAGCTGCTGTCTCACTCACACTCTCCATTCTAGCTATGCGCACAGCCGCACACAGAGACGTCATGTGTGAAATTCACAGCGCGAAATGTTCCGAGCATGGTTCTGAGCCCGGCCCGGCCCTAGGCCCGTTGGTGAGTTTCAGAAACGAGCCCGTCCGGCCCGTTTTTGGCGGGCCGGGCCGGGCCCTGGTCGGGTCCCGGCGGGCTTGCAGGGCTCTACACACAGATAGACACACAGAGTGATGGAGGAGTTATGGACATACTTTGGATAGGCTATTCCAAACTAAGGTTATTTGCAAAGTTTGTAATGTTAGAACGTCACTCGAATGGCAAAGACATCTCTTCAGTTAGTGTTGTAGTCGAGTCCACCTAAAGCGAGTCCAAGTCAAGTCCAAGTCATATGGGGTTCGAGTCCGAGTCGAGTCCGAGACCAATGGGAGGCGAGTCCGAGACCAATGGGAGGCGAGACCGAGCCGAGTCCAGTTTTTTTTTCTTTTTCCTTTTTTGATAGGTAGGCTGCAGAATATTTGTTTGTTTGTTTTTGTTTTCTTTTTCTTTTCTTTTTTGACACACACACACACACACACACACACACACACACACACACACACACACACACACACACACACAATGCAAGAAACCCCCCGTTGATGTGCATTCACCTGTCTGGTGTTTCCGACCAATACCTTTCAAATGAATGGCTTGTCTTCAAATTAAATCAATAGGTCTCCCCAAATTACCTTTGGTTGCTGTCAATGCTGTGGTTTAGGTTTGAGGGAGTTTTATGGAGAAGTATTTTTTTCCCATACCAATATTCTGTCTAAGAACTAGACATTTGAGTTGCTACAATTACATTTTCCCCCAGGCAGAGAACAAGTACTTTAGTGTACAAATTAGACTTGGCATATACTGTAGTACAATATCCCAAATCACAGACGATAATTAGGCCTATCCAGTCTAATATCATGATATGGATATAATATTGATGCCCATGCACCAAAAAGCGCCGCTGACAGCAGCAGCAGCAACCATGGCGACGTTAGGTAAGAAAGACGTCTCATAGCCTACAACTCTTAATAATAACGTTGGCATTCCCTCATTTCGGGGCCACAGGTTTGGGTCTCGGACCTCTAGTTCTGCGCGGGTATCGGATCTAATTTGCCTATAAATAGTACGGGGCCATCGGACCGGGTCCGTCACGTTTCGGGGCGAGACGGGTAACGGTTCTGAAATTCCAAATTATAGACGGGCCAAATGGGTCCGGCTCTGTTTTCCCCGGGTCCCTTTGGGTTCGGGTAGTTAAAATTGGACCCGTGAAGACCTCTAATCATGACCAAGCAGTGGCAAAGCTCTTACTATATAAGAGAGAGATGCTGTTCATAGACATACTGTGTGTGTGGAGGTCCAGGTTCATTACTGAAGTTAGGACCCCATTCTTTAGACTCGTCACTCTTCATGGACAGAAGGCTGGGTGTTGGAGACTCTGCTCTGGGGTGAACACTTCTGGAATGAGAAAAAGAATCCTCAATTATCATGTGAATGAAGAAGTCAGTTTATTGAAGCAATGTGAGCTCCACCAACCAACGTTACCGGATCTTACTCTGTAGCATTGTGGATAGTGAGATTTTTTTCAGTTAAACGTGCTTCTTAAAACTACAGGGAAAGTCTATTGCATCGTCACTGTCTGGCCAAAACCTCTTAACTCTATTTTTGAGTTTTTAGATTTTTTTGGCATAAATCAGGGCTATTGAACACCCTTTACGTCTGAGTGTTGGTTAAACTAATATTGAACCAATGGAAAGTAGTAAAAAAGTGCTTGGGACAAAACCTCCTAACTCCACACTTTCTGCCAAACCAGCTAACTCCAACACCCGATTGGCCCTCTCTTTTTTCATAAATATGTGCTACTGAACACCCTTTACGTCTGTGTGTTGGTTAAAATAATATTTAACCAATGAAAAGTAGTAAAAAGCCCTTCGATCAAAACCTCCTAACGCCACTTGAGCTGTAACTTGATTCACTTACTGTGTGTGTGGAGGTCCACTGAAGACAAGGTTAGGTTCCCATCTAGAATGGTCCCTCTTCTTCTTCTTCTTCTTCTTCTTAGACACAAGGCTGGGTGTTGGAGACTCTGGTCTGTGGCGTTTGGCTGAAAGCTGAGTTACATCCATCTCTGGGTCTTTATTAAACCTGTCAGGGTTACAGTCAATGAAATAGATTATCTCTAGGTCTTTATTAAACATGTCAGGGTTACAGTTAATGAAATAGATCATCTCTAGGTCTTTATTAAACCAGTCAATGAAATAGATCATCTCTAGGTCTCTATTAAACCTGTCAGGGTTACAGTCAATGAAATACAATAATGTATGTTTGTTAGTACAGTATTTATCATGAATGATTTGTGCTCTTTGTATTTATTGTTGCGACCGAAGGTCGCATATACTCTGAAGAATCGTGTCGCTTGAGTGTCCGAAGCCTCGTGACCGTCCTTCCGAAGCCTCTGTGATGTCAGTGTGATGTCAGCGAGTTGTGACATCACTTCCTGTACAGGGCAGCTACACGAAATGTGGATAACACTATATATGGAGATAGTCCAGTCCATCATGTCATATGGGACTACCGTCATAGAAAGTAGCCATTGTTAGGCCGGAGTCAATGGCTGTCTGTCTGACTGCCAAGTCTGCCATTGACTTGCAGCGCATGAACGCCGCACTGGAGCGTGAAAACCAACAGGCCTGATGGAAAATGATACATGGCCGCAGGCTTTGTGACGTCCCACATCTTATGTGCTGGGCATACTACTAACCGACGCCAAGGACCTCCAGAGGCCATACAAAGAGTATCTAACCCGAGGCCCCTTACTAAGTAGCATACATTTACAACATACCTTCTCCAAAAACATCAATATTGAACTCCATATGTATATGGATACATACATGTATTTTTATTAATAAAGGATAAAATAAAATAAAAATGCCATAGATGGGCATTCCCAAAAGCAAAATCCCTTTATGCCCATATATGGGGATTTCTGATGTCATCAATCTCTGGCCCAAAACTAGCTCAAAAGCCTGCTTTACTCTGATTTACACCCTACCTTTCCAGATGATGACCTATTGGGTACACACTTATGTCCAAATATAGAAATCCCAAGGCATCAAACCTAAGCTTGGCTTTACTAATTAACATATGTTTCATGCCCATATATGGAGATCCCTGTCCCAATGTTATCAATATTAAGGACATATCTGGAAATGCCCATATTTGGTAATGTCCACATATGGGCATGTTTTGACATAACATAGTCAGGGAACTCCATGTATGGGCATAACATTGATTCTGTGAGTGTGCCATGATTCTGTGAGTGTGCTGAGCTCCTAGGGTTGATACCCTCACAAAAACATGAACAAACTCCCCCCAGAATGACAACAACTAGAATCGTCAGAGAAACGCTGTGGTTGGCCAGATTGTCAAGAATTGGCGCGACCTCGCCCTTTAGGGCGAGGTTGCATGTCACCCTGAGGTCGCATTCCACCCTTGGGTGTCTTACTAGTATAACCTAGACACCACGTTGAAACTGGACATGTCATTATAGGTGTGACGTTGAAAATTAAATAGCAGATCTACAAGTATCACAAAGTGCAACGTATTGTGAGCTTGTAGATCTGCTGTGTGTGTGTGTGTGTGCGTGCGTGTGTGCGTGCGTGCGTGCGTGCGTGCGTGCGTGCGTGCGTGCGTGTTGAATTACCACAACCACATATGGGTAATGCATGCAGTTTTATGACACAGTTATATCCAGTGGAGCCTGACTCATAATCAGTTGACATTATTTGATTTGGTATAAAATGACCTCTAGGTAGAACACAGCCAATGTATTCTGTGTATTTATGAATCAAATATGGAAGGATGTTGTCACTCTAAAATATTAAGAGCCAGAACACAATGTATGTTCAGTAGAGTTTGATATCAACTAAATTAAGTGTTGTTTTCTGTGTTTTAGGCCCCATTTACACTGGCAGTCAAATCCAGCCTGAAACAGGTCTGTGCCAGACCCAGATTGAAATCTGATTTGTTTAAATGAGACTAAATGCAGACAGGTCACATGGTAGCAGTAACCTGATCTAACGAGCCAAGTCGCATATCAAACTGTCCAAAACGTCACTTGCAGCGCGACCCGAAAGCTACGGACGTCATTACAGAGCACGAGAATTGTATGTTGATTTACGAGAGTGCAAGGGTTGTAATCAAAGTAAAACAATAGTTCAGCATACGTTTTACGCTACAGAAGAAATGGCGAGCAGCATTCAGTGGACTAGCACTTTGGGAGGATGCCTAGTAGGCCTACATGAGAAATGTACAGGAACAAGCAAGACAATATGAAGACATTTCTCACAGCATTGGCAGAAAATGGGTTCACAAGGACTTATCTGCAATGTCAGAGGAAAATTAAGAATATGAAGAACACATGAAGAGAGAAAAGGCCATGGCGCCTACGTCATTACCACGGTAACCAAAGCAGATATGTCAACACAGGGCAGCTTTGGGTTGAAGTTGCTAAAATTAGCCTGAACACACAGATCAGATCTGGTCACTTGCAAATGCAGTGTGAACAGTCGGGCCAAAAGATCGGATTTGAGAAATAAATCAGATATAGGCTAGACTTGACTGCAGTCTAAATGGGGCCTGACATTCTGACCTGTGACCAGTAGAGTCTGATCATAAACCAGGTCAGTGGCTTTGTGGTTAGAGTGTCCGCTCTGAGACTTGGAGGTCAGGGTTCGATCCCCAGCCGGGTCATAATACCAAAGACTGTAAAATTAGGACCTCATGGGCCTCCCTGCTTGGCACTCAGCATCAAGGGTTGGATTGGGAGGTTTGATCAACAGCTGCGGCTCACCGCTCCAAGAGATGGGTCAAATGTGGAGAACAAATCTTGCATACAGCAAAGTATATGATAAATAGTAGGACTTTAACTAAAATATGTTTTCTGTATGTTTTACATTCTGACCTGGGATCAGTAGAGTGGTGTCCATCTTTGAAGAGAATAGGTCTATACATGGACGCGTCACTCTTCATGGAGACACAGCTGGGTACAGGAGACCCTACTCTCTGCTGATGGACCCTGAGAGAAACAGAGGATCAACATGATTTACTTTATTTATATTCAATCATTAGAATCCATGTGGAATCCACTCAGTCAAACGTCTCTTACTGTACATGAACTCTCTTCTGTGAAGTATTCTTCTGGATACACATACTGTACGTGCCATGGAATGAGCCAATACGTCACGTGATTCATTGTTTGGTCCGGCAGATACTTGTGTGCCTCAGTTATTATTATTGGCAGAATCATGGAAAGTTTAGAATATTTGGCGGTTCCGTTTGTAAATATGAGTAACATTATTGTGTTCTGGTTCCTCAACATTGCTGTGTCAAAAAAAAAAGTACACATCAAACAAGAAGCCGAGTGCAAGAAGTGCTTTACAGACGAGGTGAATGGAGGTAGTGGTCTCACTGTACTGGATGTACCGGTAATAAAAATATGACTGGGGGTGAGATCTGATTTATTTAACCACATCTAGGTGAACATTCAGCCAAAATAGCAGATTTACAGGCTCATGACTTAGATGTAGCAGAGACCCCCCCACTGTATATTGTAAGAATATGTGGAAAATAACCTTGTCCATAGATTTCATAGATGGCTTCATAGAGTTCTTTAACATACATTATAATTTCTATTAATGTGTTGGATTCACGTAAATGTGTTTTCAGACAGTGAACCTTTTTTCTGTCATTGGCTCTGCTTTTTTCCCCCTCTCACACCTACTCTCAGAAAATAGCAGATCCACAAGCTCACATTCCCCAGCACACAATTAATTGGCGGACCCCTGTAGTAAATCTGAGGACCCCCTGTTGAAGACCCCTGCTCTATGTAATTCATTGACCAGGATTCCTATCTATACGTAGTCGCCTTCATTCCCCTTGAAAGGGCCAAATACATATCATTTAGGGGGTCTAAAAGGCCAAATACATATCATTTAGGGGGTCTAAAAGGCCAAATACATATCATTTAGGGGGTCTAAAAGGCCAAATACATATCATTTAGGGGGTCCTCGCCAAACACATATCATTTAGGGCAGGGGTGGGCAACTTTGATGATGGTGAGGGCCACTATATTTCCAACTTCACTCCAGAGGGCCACATTGCATATTGCTACGTCCTACTTTATCATTCTAGTATCTCATACAAAAGAAGCAAAAATAGCAGATCTACAAGCTCAAAACGCATCGCGCTGCGATGCGTTTTGAGCTTGTAGATCGGCTATTTTTGCTTCTTTTGAATTGGAATCCTGAATAATCTTTTGTTATTGTGGGCTCGCCAAAGGCGAGAACACCATGTTATCCTCATTATTTATAGAGTGAGTTCCGCCGCATATTTCCGCCGCAGACAGTTGGTATTTTCCGCCGCAGACAGTAGAAGGGCAGAGCCACTAGCCAATGAGGTGGCATGATTGTGGGCTCGCCTGGAAGGCGAGCACACGTATGTTATCTTCATTATTTATTTATAGCTATATGTGTATCTCCTCAAAACTTTGGCGCGATTCATCTCCTACACGCTTACACCTTTTAACACCATTCAAATTTTTATGTGTTCAGCTTACTGAGGACACGTGTGCTTGTATTTTTAGTTTTGAAATGTTTTGTAGTATAAATATAAAAAAATAAAGATGTTTAACTTTAAGCACCCAATGCATTTCCAATGGGTTTAGTGAGTGGGGACAGAGTGGAGAGAAGGATAATAGACCCATGTTTATGTTAAGGCGCTGTGGCTGCAATGTTCACACTTCAGATATGCTATTTATATCATTGCGTTCACACAGGTCTGCTCTCTGATTTGATCCAAATATCTAAGCTGTGTGATGTATATATTCTGAGTTAAAACTATAAATATCTATAAATGTCCCTCTCCACTCTACTGATTACCACAGCTGTGATTAAAGGCTTGTCTGTCATTGGCTGTTCTGTGGTGCTGCAAAGTAACCAAGTACATTTACTCAAGTATATACAAGTACTTGTACCTACAGTACAATTTTGATGTACTTTTACTCTACTTTCCATTTTTGTTACTTATACTCTACTATAAATACAGCATTTGACAGCTTCGGTTACTTGTTACTTTGCAGATTTTATTATTAATAAAAAACATAGATGGACCACTTAATACTGTAATCCTATGAAGTTGATCTACAATGTGCAGTGTTGTGAGCTTGTAGATGAAAAGGTTATGTTTATGAAAAAGCTTTTCATTGGCTATTTATCTGGTTCTCAAAGTGTGGTTCAGGGAAACCCAAACACAGAATCAAAAATGTAGATCTAGAACACATAGAATATGTACAGTACAGTAAGGTTCAGTAGAGTACAGTAAAGTACAGTAAGGTACAGTACAGTACAGTACAGTACAGTACAGTACAGTACAGTACAGTAAGGTACAGTAGAGTACAGTACAGTAAGGTACAGTAAAGTAAAATACAGTACAGTAAGGTAAGTACAGTAAATTACAGTAGAGTACAGTAAAGTACAGTAGAGTAAGGTACAGTAGAGTACAGTATAGTAAAGTACAGTAAAGTAAAATACAGTACAGTAAGGTACAGTAGAGTACAGTAAAGTACAGTAGAGTACAGTAAATTACAATAAAGTACAGTAAGGTACAGTAGAGTACAGTAAAGTACAGTAGAGTACAGTAAAGTACAATACAGTACAGTAAGGTACAGTAGAGTACAGTAAAGTACAGTATAGTAAGGTACAGAAGAATACAGTACAGTACAGTAAGGTACAGTACGGTACAGTACGGTACAGTAGAGTACAGTATAGTACAGTAAGGTACAGTACAGTAAGGTACAGTAGAGTACAGTAAAGTACAGTACAGTAAGGTACAGTACAGTAAGGTACAGTAGAGTACAGAAAAGTACAGTTAGGTACAGTACAGTAGAGTACAGTACAGTACAGTACAGTAAGGTACAGTATAGTATGGTATGGTACAGTAAGGTATACAGTACAAGTACAGTACAGTACAGTACAGTACAGTACAGTACGGTAAAGTACCATAAGGTAAAGTACAGTAAGGTACGGCACGGTACAGTACGGTACGGTACGGTACGGTACGGTACGGTACGGTACGGTACACTACGGTACACTACACACACAAAGGGTATGCCTTGACACTTTTTACTATTATTTTTTTGGTTGGAAGCGAGCCCACACTGTTTCGAAGGAACAGTATTTCTAGTTGTAATTGAGTTCCGTCGAAGACAGTATAAAGGCAAGGCCCTTAGCCAATGAGGTGTAAAGAGGTGTGGAAAGTCTGGGAGTGGTGTTAGCTGGGGTATTGGTTGAGCTTCACATGACAATTAACACGTCACCTTTGGGGGGAAATAATATATATATATATATATATATATAATGAGTTCTGCCGTATATTTTTGCCACATATTCTTGCCACACGCTTGCCTGAGAGGGACAGTTGCTCCCAAATCCAGTTTCCATTGACTCTGTCTGGGAACTCCAGAGGCCTTTCTCTACCTTCATGCTGAATGGTCATTGGAGCGACACTGGATCCAGAATCTCATTCTCATTGTCTCGGGAGACCATGTGGAGAGCATTTGACTCTACGTCACTCAATCTCTGGGCATTTTGTTCATTTTGTGCACTCTGGTTGGAGTTTCATACCCCTCATGTCTGTTGGTGTTCTAGGCGCTTTCTAAAATAAATAAAACAAAATATATATGCTGCTTTCAGGGCCGACGCTCGCAGCACAGTGTGTGTTTGTGTGTGTGTGTGTGTGTGTGTGTGTGTGTGTGTGTGTGTGTGTGTGTGTGTGTGTGTGTGTGTGTGTGTGTGTGTGTGTGTGTGTGTGTGTGTGCGCGTGTGTGTGTGTGTGTGTGTGTGTGTCGCCGCTCTCTGAAAAAGAGAGAGAAAGAGAGACGACTGAGAGATTCAATCTCTCTAAAAGCAAAAAGGTCTCATCTCAAGTCTCTAACTTGGTCACACATGTATGAGTGATTACTTTGTTTGATGTGAAAGCATAAAGACCTGGATGTTACCTCTTACTTGCGTGATCCAGGTTGGATCCAGTCAATTTGAAGAAATACTCCAGCGTTTACTTTGAGGTGAGGACAAGAACGAGCATGCCTACGTTTTCATTCACAATGCTTGGCTGAAGATCCATTCTATGGCCTATGTCATGTTATAGCCTATAGTTTGAAGAAATCATGAAAAGATATTTCATGAACAAAAACTCCCTCACTCTGCTCTTGCTCAGCTTCTCATCTTTATTTCAATTGACAGACGTTTCGGACCCCCTGGACCTTCTTCAAGAGTGTCTTACAGCCATTGTGCACCCCTCTCATATATATACACTCCCCTCCCCTGATTGTCTCTCACCTGTGTGTGGTTGATGACCCTATACATACAATTAGGTCTAAATTTTCATTATTTACAAAACGTTTCAAAAAACTGTACATTTCATGTTTGAATCACTGAGAGTCACTCCTCGAGAGGAGTGAGATTGTCTCACACCTGTGAACAGGAAGGGGAGTGTATGAGAGGGGTGCACATGGCTGTAAGACACTCTTGAAGAAGGTCCAGGGGTCAATTGAAATAAAGATGAGCAGCTGAGCAAGAGCAGAGAGCGGGAGTTTTTGTTCATGAAATATCTTTTCATGATTTCTTCAGTATTCACAGTCCTACGCACCTGCACCTGAATCTAGTGGATGTGCGAATACTTCCCCTACATAGCCTATAGTTTAACTTTAAACAAAGGGAGCTCTGCTGACTGAGAGCTTCATTGAAATGACCTATACATTTGCGCAGTGAACTGGAATTATATAATATTATTTGGCAGGAGGTGTGTAAAAATTCTAATCTATAAACATCTCAAATGGCTTTTATAATCTTAATGTTTTTATTTGGCCTTTATAGATTGAAATTTGGCTCAGATTTGGCTATACTGGGTGTGTTAGGAATACAAACGTTTGGCTCACGCGCCGCCTATGCCAACAAACAAAACCAACAAATGTTCTTTTTTACAAGCGAGCCCACACTGTTTCGTAGGAACAGTATCTCTAATTTGTTATATTATTATTATTATTATTAATTTTTATAAGATGATGACAACATCTGAATGAATTTGTGTTTCATTGAGTAAATCAGATATGCATTGTAGCCTACATTCAAATTAATTCAACGCCATATAAGGGGTAACATAAGCACATTATTCTCCCTGAGATTATGTTGCGAGAAAAACATTGACATAATAGGCATTTTGGTTAGAACTGACTGAAAATAACTTTGTAAGCCTACTCCAAGTTTTAAATGATACACAACTTATTTTTTTGTGTCCAAATAAATTCCAAATACAATGCAATGATCTTGCGGCACGCACTTTGAAAAGCCCTGCTCTACATCACTGTCTGAATGAATTCAAACCTCTGTTCAGTAGACTGGTGTCCATCTTTGAAGGTAATAGGTCGACCCATGGACGCGTCACTCTTCATGGAGACACAGCTGGGAACAGGAGAGGCTGCTCTGTCCTGGTGGACTGACCTTTAACACAACAGAGACACATGATGATGATGATGATGATGATGATGATGATGATGATGATGATGATGATGATGATGATGAGGAGGAGGGGGAGTAGGAGTAGGAGTAGGAGTAGGAGTAGGAGTAGGAGTAGGAGTAGGAGTAGGAGGTGACAGTGATTTACAGTCATACAGGGCTTTACAGTCATACAGGGCTATTGTGCACATAATAGATTATAGATGTACAGTAGATATGTCTGGAATCTGTATAATGGTAATGTGTGTCATTGATTCTTGGTAAGCAAAGAAGAAGAAAAGAAGAAACAAAACAAAAACCTTCACCTATCACATCCTGTTCGGGTCACAAAGCATCATTTCTGTAAACATACACCTGCCAATCACAGCAAGTAGTGGCCTAGCCTACTATAGTTTGGAAATGACGTGTTTGAGGGGGAAAATAAATGCTACCTTCATTAAAAACAATATTGATTACATTGTGACACAAGTCACATACAAACTGACTGTAGGGTGAATAGCCTACACATGCTTGTGTATTAATTCAGGTTATCATTGTTATTATTGGTTATTTTTCAGGCCAGCTGAAAAAGTTTAGGAACCACTGTTTAGATTATTGATTAAAGTTATTATATCCACTTGTCATGAAAGATCATTTTAAACATCACAGCTTCTTGTATAGAACAGAGTGATGATAAAGGGACTGGAACACACAGACATTTAGGTTTTATGGTAACACTTTACTATAAGGTACAAAGTAATACACTTTGTTATTGTTTAACTAACACTTTATTCCTGATTAACTAATACATTGGTTAATCATGAATTAATCATGAGAAATCATCAAGTAATGTTGGAATAGCTATTACTTAACTAACTTAATCTATCAGTAGTTAAGACTATGTTAGCTAATAGTTAGTTAACATCAACCATATTATGGATGGTTTGTAGATCTGTTTTTTCTGGTCAATTCTATGCCCAGGATGAGTGCTATATAGGCAAGTAGGATTAGTGCGTTGACCCGGTGATACTGGTTGGTCTAAAACTTCCAGGGGTCTCTCATATTGGATGATTTCTGATTTCTCATGATTAATTCATGATTAACCGATGTATTAGTTAATCAGGAATAAAGTGTTAGTTAAGCATTAACTAAGTGTATTACTTTGTACCTTATAGTAAAGTGTTACCGGTTTTATCCCTTCTCAAAAACCTGGGGGTAAGGTTCTGTTCAATTCATTCCCTATGGAAGTCATGTTTTGATAAGGGAAGCTTCCCTTAAGCTTTCATAATGTTGTGAATTATATTTCAGTGTGTGTTTAACATAAATATTTGAACTGAATGTATTCTATTCTGTAGATAAAGTATATTTGAGTCTGTCTTAAAAGTGGTTAAAACTCAATGGAATCAAACCTGAGTTTGTTCAGTAAACTCTACAGATCAGGCAGTGTAGTTTTACAATTTGGCCAATAGATGGTGCACATGAATCACATACAAAACAGGAAGATTTGTTTACAGTTGAAACATTGTAGTTGGAAGGAGGCTATGTGAAGTGGTATGTTTTCAGTCCTTGGGAGGCAATGAAAAAGGTTTGCAAGTCACACTATGCATAATGCGTATCATGGTAGAACACACTGACCAAGAGGTGCAAATGTAGTCAAACTGGCATTGGATGAGGGCTCTGGGGAGAGCCTTGAGGGCACTTTTGTTGACAAATGAGGAAATTCTGACCAAGATTAATGTAATTTGATTCACTTTTTTAATCGCTTGTATGACTTTTTTTTCACCTGTCAGTTTGAATGTAATGACCATTAAATGCTTTGGATACAGTTGTTAAATGAACACATCTTTTACCATTCAAAAAGAGCTCTTCTATGCCTCTACCACATACAACTGGTTGAAATATGTGAGCATCAATAGTAATAAATTCAAACCTTTGTTCAATAGACTGGTGTCCATCTCTGAAGTCAATAGGTTGACACATAGATGTGTCACTCTTCATGGAGACACAGCTGGGTGCAGGAGACTCTGATCTCTGCTGATGAACCCTGATGGAAATAGAGGATGAACACTAATAGTTTATTTTATATTTAATCATACAATCAATATGGGATCCAGTAAAACATGTTATAATAATATCACTCTGCTCTGAATGAAACAAGACAGGGTGCATCAACAGTGTGTCAGTGGCATCCCTGTGTAATCTCTAGCTCTGATTAACAAGTTACTAGCTGTGCAGTTTGTGATTGGCACACCCTTGTGTGTGTGTGTGTGTGTGTGTGTGTGTGTGTGTGTGTGTGTGTGTGTGTGTGTGTGTGTGTGTGTGTGCGCGCGCGCGCGTGCGTGCGTGCGTGCGTGCGTGCGTGCGTGCATACGTGCGGGAGAGAGAGAGAGAGAGAGGGAGAGGGAGAGGGAGAGAGAGAGAGAGAGAGAGAGAGAGAGAGAAGAGGATATTAAACATCAGGGGTTCCCAAACTTGTTTGGCTCAAGGAACCGCAAACATTTTTCATCCGAGGCACCTCTATATTCATAATTTTCACTCCCAGCACCTTATATTTATGCCATATTTTAACATAGTATAACAGTATGTCATTGTTACATTGTTACATTATTATGGGTAATAAGGGTAATAATAATAATAATAATAATATTATTATGATGACACCATCTGAATGGATTTGTGTTTCATTGAGTAAATCAGATATGCATTGTAGGCTACATTCTAATTAATTCAACTCCATATAAGGGGTAACATATAAAGTGCATTTCTGCCATTATTCTCCCCGAGATTATGTTGCAAGGAAAACGTTGACACAATAGGCAGTTTGGTTAGAAGTGACTGAAAATAACTTTGTAGGCCTACTTCAAGTTTGCGTCCAAATAAATTCCAAATACTATCTCGCTGCACCCCAGGGTGCCCTGGCTCCCACTTTGAAAAGCCCTGCTCTACATCATACCACTGTCTGAATGAATTCAAACCTCTGTTCAGTAGACTGGTGTCCATCTTTGAAGGTAATAGGTCGACACATGGACGCGTCACTCTTCATGGAGACACAGCTGGATACAGGAGAGCTTTAACACAACAGAGACACATTAGGCCAGTCAATCTAAGCTAAAAAAGAAAAGGGCCTGACCCAAAAGAAATTGCAATAGTCAGCTCAGTTTTGTGGGCTTGCAATAGGGCATTCACCGAATATTCGAATATTCGAACATTCGAATATCAAAGTCACTATTCGACGTTGTTCACCAAAGTCGAATATTCGCTTATTTTATTTTATTGTTTTCTCTTTAAAAACTACATAGTTTATAAAGCTTGGCTAGATAGGAAGTCATAAGAATGAGTTGTCAATGCCCCTGGTGGATGAATTTGCTAACGCTCTATACCAGGGGTTCTCAAACCTTTTTAGGCCGTGACCCCCAAAATAAACATATTTGAACTGGGGACCCCCACCCTGACAAGCACTTTCAATTGTAGGTATTACATTCAATGTGACTCGGTTCCGCAGATAAATATTGTGAAAATAGCAGATCTACATGCTCACAACGCCTCGCAACGCGAGGCGTTGTGAGCATGTAGATCGGCTATTTTCACAATGTTCGCCTCTTGCTTCCTTAATATTTGACAGTTTGGCCAGTCCTGTCGAATATTCGACTATTCGAATACTTTGAGGTCGAATAATTCGAATACTAAAAATCACTATTCGTGAATGCCCTAGCTTGCAATGCATTCAAAGTCATGAAAAACCCCTAGTTAGACCCCTCACATGCTAATTAAAAGAAGATGTTGTTAGGTGTCTTTCTTTCCTGTATAGTAAGTGAAGGGACCCAAACTTGAACCCCCTGAATTCACCTTGATCCACTAAGAATATAATGGGAAACTTTTAACATGTTTTTTTTGGATGACCCTAAGGATCATAAAAAACCTTGAACCATTACTATTGCAATTTCTTTTGGGTCAAACCTCAGATTGACTGGCCTACATGATGATGATGATGATGATGATGATGATGATGATGATGATGATGTCATAGATGTGTATTTACCTCTCATGTTGTCCAGACAGGCTGCTTTTAGAGGACACGCCCCCCTCCTCTCTCTCCACACACTCACTCATGGTAGAGCAGAGACCTTTAGACACACACACACACACACACACACACACACACACACACACACACACACACACACACACACACACACACACACACACACACACACACACACACACACACACACACACACAGGAAACATAATGACTCATTCTAAGCCTTAAGGGGAAGTTTCTTCATTTCTGCTCTGCTCTGCAATGGTGTCACATGGCAAAAAAAAGTTTTTTTTTCTCTCTCTTCCTCTATCTGGTCTCTGATGACTGATGAGAAGGGGGGGGGGGGGGGTCTATTATTATTTTGTATTTCTAAATTCAGTCCTATTATTGGCTGAAAGTGTGACTCAACATACTCAAGAGGACAGTCTTAGCCTGGCCAGCACTGATTGGTGGCTGGGCTGATTGGTTACCTTTAAAAATGAGCATTGTTTGTCTGTACCCATTCTGATGAAGACCTTTGTGTCCAAACATTAATAAAGCCTGACTGGGAGCTTCATCATTTTAATCAAGTGTGCGGAGACTGCGGAATCAATTAGTTTTAATACATATTCCACTGTTGGTCCTGCATCTGTTGCCAGCAGATGTTTTTTTTTTAACACTGACATTCACTCCAGACAAGGAGTGAATGTCAGGCAAGGTGTTTAACTGTACTTGTACTGTACTAAAAAAATATTGTATTGACTAATACTTCTCCATTTTTGTCCAATAAAATATCCAATCAATCAAAAAACCCTATGTATAGCTATAGCAAATGCTCACCTAGATGGACACGATGGTGCAATTCTTTTTTGTGGCGTTATGAGACAAACTAGTACTGTCCATTACTAGTTTTCTCACTGAAAAGATGTGAATTTCCCGTGCTGCATGCCCAACAACAACAACAACAACAACAACAAAGGAATAGATATCAAAACAAAACCGACTCGGTGCAGTGCCAGTGTAGGCTACCTTTTATTATTGCTTTTTCATTCAACTATTTAATTAATCTGAAAATGTATATTTATAATAATCACCAAGAACACAAAAAGAACATAATAATTAACACCCGTAAAACATCTTAAAATAATGACGGGGTAGGGTACCAGTCCAATCTGGACTGGGGGGCACAAAGTCTAATTTGGGTGGGCATTGCCCCCCAATGTTTATCCACCATCAGCCACTACAATCACATCATCATCCATCATCTAGCCTAGTTATAAAACTACAATCATACCATCATCCATCATCTAGCCCAGGGGTTTTCAAAGTGGGTGACGGGGCACCCCGGGGTGCCGTGACGGCAGTCCCGGGGTGCCGCGAGATAATTTGATAATATTTGAAATTTATTTGGACATTTAAAAATATATATAGTGTCATTTTAAACTTGAAGTACAAAGTTATTTTCAGTTCAGTTCTAACCAAAATGGCAATGTTTTCTTCACAAACATAATCACTAAAATATCATCACTGTCGGGCAGAAACCTTGTATTTCCAAGTTACAAGACCGTCGCTCAAAACTAGTGAAAACAGCCGATCTACAAGCACTTTTCACTAGTTTAGTACATATTTTAGATGATGAATACAAAACGAACGGTTTCCACCCGACAACGACGATCTGCTTTAAATATAAGGTGATGAAAATTATAATGTAGGGGTGCCTCGGATTAAAACAAATATTTATGGGGTGCCCTGAGACAAAAAAGTTTGAAAACCCCTGATCTAGCCTACTTATAAAACTACAACCATATAGGCCTATATCATCATCCATCATTACAGCCTATATAAAACTACAACCATAACATCATCCATCATATTATAAAACTACAATGACGTCATCATCCATCTTCTAGCCTACTTATAAAACTACAACCATAACATCATTCATCTTCCCTACTTATAAAAAACACGATATGAAAGTTCAGAATTCCTGCAGTCATCAGCAGCTCACACTGCTGAGACATGTACGTACAACTGTTTCACTTTGAGACAAGATGTCGGAGCCAGCGGGGTGGAGTGTGTGTGTGTGTGTGTGTGTGTGTGTGTGTGTGTGTGTGTGTGTGTGTGTGTGTCATTCTGCAGAAGGAGATGAATTAAAATGGCCGCCCGCGTCTGCCGTTCTCCCCCAAAGTATCCGGCACATTGCTGCGCGCAATATGTCAACGGCCGCTTAGGAAATGTATTGAATTGGCCACATCCATTCAACCCCCACATGAATTCAACACATTGTTACGCACAAGCCATATTATATTATATTATATTATATTATATTATATTATATTATATTATATTATATTAGGCCATACAGTAGAACCAAGAACCAGAGTCCACTCCAGACTCACTATAGCGAGGACTCTGAGTAACGCCACATCTTAGAGCCACATAAAACCAGTCAAACATTTGTAAAACATTCTATCTGAGACATTATCTTCACAGAGCAGCACACCACTGTCACATTTCATCTGTGAACGTTGGCTCTGAGCCTCCTCACACGTAGCTACTTTCATAAAGTTGATGAGTGGTCTATTTAAAGAACGGTTATTTAGCAGATTTTACCTTCATGGAGCAGAAGTTGAAAGAGACGTGGTTCACTGGCATCAGTCAGGGTGTCTGTGGCAGTTGAGCTAAAGAACTTCCTCAAACGTTAACAATAAGAAAAGAGGGCTGGCGTCACCCAGTTTCACATCCTTTCTGTAAGTGTTGCCTTATGATTCACACTGACAGCAGCCTGGCTGTTGACTCTTACAAGTGTTTACAGTAGGTCATCAAGTCATTTATCACAGTTTGACATGTATTTATGTCATTATTAGCACCCTCACTGTACTGACTTAGCCATTTCATCTGGAACAGCTCTCAAGCACCTCACTGACTTCACGTGAACGCGTGCCCATAAGTCAGTAAATCTGACTTATGGGCAAGCAAATCTGATGAAAATAATAATAATAATAATGGGGGCACGGTGGCACAGTGGTTAGCGCTTCACCTCACAGCTAGAAGGTCCTGGGTTCGATTCCCGCCGGGGGACGCTGTGGGCACTGGGGGCGTGTTTCTCCCGGGTCGGCGATAGGGCCTTTCTGTGTGGAGTTTGCATGTTCTCCCTGTGTCTCCTAGGGTTGATACCCTCACAAAACCATGCAGTAATCCTGGTCTCAATAATGCCTCCCCCCGGCCAGCCGGGGCGCTTGATGGAGGGGAAAGGAACTGGTTGGAATAACGTGTTCCTTCCACGCGCTACGTCCAAACCGGGGAAATCCCCACTGTCAGGTGAAAAGAAACAACTTGGACTACTCATACATTGAAGGAAGCATGAGGTCAGTCTGTTGTCTCCCCAGCCGTGGCAGAGGGAGAGCAGAGCCCAGGATTACATAGGCACTGGGTGAAAACGGGTTGCAAAATCGTGGGATAAAAATTATTACAAATAATAATAATAAAAACAGGTGAAATAAATAAAATAATGTATAAATAAAACAATCAAAACTAGATGGCACTTATTGACGTGCCGCCTTGTGCACTCGTGGCCATGTATGACCACGTGTACTGCGATCAGTGCTGTCTGTATGTACTGTTTGTCCGTGGGCCTTGTAATTTATAGCAGGTCGCACTTGTTGATGGCGACCAGGGACGTGCAGAGAATGTTAGAGAGGCAGGGGCTGACATTTCTAAAAGGGTCTTTTGGTGAAAATATTGAAAATGGCTGACCTCCAAGCTCACAACGCATCGCAGTACTTGATACCACACTAAACTAAGCATAATCTATTCTGGAGATGTGGTATTATATGGCATGGATTTCTACAAAGAGAGGCCAATTCTTTCAACATAAGATGCTGCATACAAGTTCAGGAGAGTTTGGACAAGGCGATTCTCTTGAATGACGCCATCAGGTATGGCATGGAAAGAGGGCATTTGAAATAGTAAAAACTGCATTCATGGTCTGGAGAGGGCACTTTTTACAGAGAGATAAAAGGCCCCTGCCCTTTTATCAAGCACCCTTTGATGTGTGCACGTGCCTGATGGTGATGTCACCAAGGAATGCTGGTTCCTCATTGATTTGGACGGCCCCTCTTTGATTTGCTAAGGTAGGGGTCTTCAACGTTTTCAGGCCAAGGACCCCTTAGTTGAGAGAGAGAGATGAGGCTGGGACCCCTACAACATGTTCATAGATTCCATAATGTGTTTCATTGTTTGACAGCACGATCATCAGTGTATTTTGGATTCATGTTAATGTGGGTTTTCAGTTATTTAACCACTTGAATTGTCAATACTTAATAACTGTACTTAGTCTGCTCTTTTTCCCCTCCAAAGCTCTTTGCCGAAAATAACCGATCTACAAGCTCACAACGCCTCGCAGCACGAGGCGTTGTGAGCTTGTAGATCTGCTATTTTTTGGATAAAGTTCTCAGAAAATGGGAAAAAAAGGGAAAACAACTAGTTTGTATCACACAAAGATTT
>NW_027665015.1:186672-299003 GCF_963921795.1 Nannobrachium achirus
TATGTATGGAGAAACACCGCGGAGTCATCATCCCTTACGTATCAAACTCTCATTCCCCCAAAACAAACACAAAACATAATTGTTACATACATACAGGGACGTGCTGGTCATTGGGAAAAGCGGGACAACTCCCGAACGGCCGGTTCATTCCCGGCCGGTCCAGGCCGGCCATTAGGAAAACATTTAAAAGTAAACAAAGTAAATCGTCACTGTCGGGCAGAAACCTTGTATCTCCAAGTTTCGAATTTGTAATTTTCTTTCGCAGAGCAAAGACCTGCTTCATCATACAAGGCCGTCTCACATAATAGTACATGAGCCAGACCACCAATGACAATCGAACAGATGGACCATTTCTAGTTGCTATTTTCTTCTTCCTATATATGTCCACATTATTTATTGGCATGATAGCCCTTGCAGACTGGCAGCTTAGTGATGGTTATCATGCGTTGAATAATTGCACCCCTAATAGCAGAAACCCGAGGACTGTGTATAGCACATGTTTGGTGTTATGAGGCTTGTTGACTCCTTGTGGACTACTCAGGTTGCCTAAATCAATTCAATATGTTCTTAAGATATTGGAGAACTGAAATAATAGTATTATCGTTTGCCAAAATAAAATCTGAAGCTGTAATAACCTTATTTTCTTTATTCTGCATAGGCGAAAATCACAAAATACAAGTTTTTGTTGTGTATCTATTCACATTAGAGTAGCTAGGTGATAAGTACATTCTTTTAGACACCAGATTCAAAATCTCACAAATCTTTTCTTTCTTCAGGTACCAGACTTGTGACTGTAGCCCTTATAGTTTTGGATATATGCTCATTTTCATTATGCTAGGCTTGATCTGTGCCACTAGATGGAGCCAACCCCTCTGTGTTCAGGAATTCACACATGGTCGGAGCAAGAAAAATATCCCCTCATGGTTGTGTGAGCAGAAAATAACATTAGCAGAGGACTTTTGTGAATCTGCTCTTTTACTTGAAGCTATGACAAAGTGGCATTTAACAAATGCTTAAAGTGAGCACAAATTCTCAGGTGAGCTCCTCTCTTCATACAAAGTAAACTGATTAGTCATGTTGGTAACGTTAGCTAGCTAGCATGGTCAGTCCTGTCATATCTAGCCAGCTAGCTATACTTGCTAGTTAAATCATGGCATGATGTTAAAGATGAATTACTTTATATTAGCTAGTTATGCTCATAAACCCATCATAGTTAACTACAGTAGCTAAGGTAGCCTGGTAGTTAAAACACAACCCCAGAATTTGTTATAGAATATGTTGCAGGACCACTGGACCGATGCAGAAGACTTTTGTGAATCCATTCCTTTTCTTGAAGCAAAGACAACTTGTTATTAAACAGATTGTTGAGGTGAGTGCCTTATGCTCTAGATAACTTTACAGATAATTTAATAATTTAAGCTACTTCTGTACTTTCTTTAGAAAATAAAAAAATGTAACCACAAAATAATTTAATGTTTACTGTAGGCTACTCATCATTTAATAATTGAAAATCAATTGCATTGAATTAACTACTAATAGCTATGTAGCAGTAGATGGTAGCCTAGTCCTGTCCTGTCATATCAAGCTAGCTAGTTTAGTCAATAAATGATGGTTATTTTTCTTTCTTGTCTGTCCGTCTTCTACAGTATATCAAGTCTTTCCAGTGGTGGAGGGAGGGCATGCTAGCTGTTACCAGCACTGGCTTGCAAGCATAGCACTGCAAAATGGTAAATATGCTTTAAATTGCTACTGCTTTAAATTAGCAAGTTATGCTCATAGTCTTCTCACAGCAAGCTAGATGTCATAGTGTGGTAGTTATAATACAACCCTAGATCTGTTGTGTATGTTTCAGAGACCAGTTGACCTGTAAGGGAAATGGCTGCTAAATCTACTGAAGATCAAACCAAAAAGAAAGACACACAAGATAAAGAATGTGCCATCTGTGGACAACCCGGTGATGATCTGGCAGTACTCAGAGACCCGGACTCTTGGGAGACATTGGCCAGGGCAGCAGAGAAAAGGAAACATGCAGGCCTCATGGAACTTGCAAGAACAACACCCGAAGGGGAGTTTCCTAAGATTAGATACCACCGGAATTGCAGGAGTGTCTTCACCTTGAAGAAACAGTTAGATGCCCTGGACAAGGAGCAAGCTGGAGGGAGTTCACACAGGACACCACGTGCAAAACCAACCAGCTCAAGGGTCCTTGAGGAGAAATGCATCTTCTGTGATAAATCCAGCAAATACCTCAGAGGTCAAAATACACGTGAGAAGCTACGCCAGTGCATTGAACTACGGGCAGACCATACGATACGAGATGCAGCTATCAAGAAGCTGGATGACAGAATGTTGGCAATCACGAGCAGGGAGCTTGTTGCAGCAGAAGGGCACTACCACAAATCATGTTATCGTGATTACACCCGCGGAGAGCCAGCTACAAGCAGTGGACTTGCTGATGGAGAACACGATGCTGAACAAGATGCTGCTGATCTTTACAAAACTGCAGAAACACAGGCTCTTCAGGAACTTGTCATGTACATTAGGACACAACTCCTCCCATGCCATGATATAGTGCCCATGAGCACCCTCAGGAAGCGATTCAAAGAATCAATGACATGTCATGGCATCAGTGAAGTCACCACTTCATCCATGAACAATCTTCGTCGCAATCTAGAAAAAGAACTGGCAGAATCTATTCACATCTGCCCTGATGACAATGGAAGACTTCTTCTGTACGCCGACAGTCTCTCCAAGAGTGACCTTGTGAAGAGAACGTATACTCTCCAGATTGAGTTGGAGGCTTTGAGAGCTCAATCAGTTGAATTGGTTGCCAAAGCAGCTTTACTTCTGCGGAATGAAATAAAACAGAATGCAATCTCCCAAGCATGGCCACCTGATTTGGAACAGGACAAAGACATCATCCCCCAATCTGTCAGCAAGTTTCTGCAAACCCTGCAATGTACCAACATGTGCAAGTTGCAAACATGTGACAACCAACCCCAAGAGGAGGACCATGACTGGTTGATCACCGATGCAGACCTGACCGACTCGGAAAGTGAGGACTGAGCAGGGGCTGAACCCTAATGCTTGAAATACTGTACACTACTAGTGTGCTGCTTCACATTCTTTGTCAGATTATAAGGATGTTAATCTTTAGTGTTCTTGTTCTTTGTTCTGATTATTAAATGTGCAAGACTTTTTTCGTGAGTATGTTGTCATTTTCATCCAATTCGAAAACATGTGCATCGCATAGTTATTACGATCTGATTGTTGTATGGACATTCTGGCTAGAACAACATGCATATCTTCAAATGAGTGTATCTAAAGAAATATAAGGGATATAATGCAGAAGTCTGGCACCTAATGAAAGTTGAGACTTGTGGGATTTAGAATCTGGTGTCTAAAAGAATGTCAATATTACCTAGTTTTTCTGATGTGAATAAATACATAGAAGACATTTTTAATTCTTATTTCCACCTATGCATAATTGTATGAAAATGGGTTATAACAGCCACATATATGATCTGGGCAACCAATAATACAATTTTTTCAATTCTCTCATATCTTGAGAATATATTGGATTGATTTAGGCAGCCTGAATAGTCAACAAAAAGTCACCAAGTCCCATAATACCAAATATGTACTATACGCAGTTCTCAGGTTTCTGCTATAGGGATCCGTATATTCAACGTGTGATAACCATCACTAAGCTGACAGTCTGCAGTGGCTATCATGCCAAACTGTGAACTAGAGATGTGTAGCAAGTAAAAAAAACATATTAGGAATGGTCCATCTGTTCGATTGTCGGGGGTCGATTTTGGGGTCTTGGCTCATGGACTATAAGTAGTGAAAACAGCAGATCTACGGTTTTGAAAATACAAGGTTTTCACCCGACAACGACGAAATAGAACTCATGTAATTGGCCCACTGGCTTGTCACTTGTCATGATCTGAAATGTCAAATCTTTGAATAGAAGCAGCGCTGTAATAGAGAGATCTCTCTCTCTATAGCAATGAGGGCCTCTTTTTCCCAGACTGAATCAGGTGCCCAGCACGCATACATACATATAAATGTATCATAAATGTATCAAACTCTCACCGGACATGAAAAAGGTTCTTCTGTTTCCAGCAGTCGAGTCAAAATGGAGCCTGAACAATCTGTCACTCTGATAATAAAACAACCTGACACACCTGTGTGTGGACTTTGTAACTGACTTATTGCTTAGCACGCACACACACACACACACACACACACACACACACACACACACACACACACACACACACACACACACACACACACACACACTGAGGGATGATTGATGGCAGGTGTGTGCGTACCGCGCCAGGCTGTGTGTTCAATTTCCAGATCTATGTAGGAAGAGTGGGCACCAGCAGAATGTGGGCACCAGGAGAATGAGGGCACCAGGAGAATGTGGGCACCAGGACAACCTTAAAGAGGTGGTGCCATAGTTTTGTACTTTTTCTGGTTTTCATGTTTCTAGGAGGTTGACGTGTGGTTTTTATGAGCAATTATGCATTCTCTTTTTATTTGGGTTTTTAGCTGGAGGATGCCACATGCTGGGTCAGACGTGCCGTACCAAAAACACCCATACTTATTACATCATAGAATCAACCCCTCCCCTAATTACCATTCACCCAACACATGTGGGTGTGGCTAACTTCAGCTGGGTCACCACCCACCATGACAACCACGCATACCAATGAACTGGTGGGTGTGGCCACATAAAAACATCATTTTAAATGAGTCGTTCAGACCAAAACACATAGGGTTAAATCTGCCTTTTTTTTTTCTTTATAATTTTTATCCCACAATTTTTGTAACCCATTTTTTCACCCAGTGCTAATTGCCTATGTAATCCTGGGCTCTGCTCTCCCTCTGCCGCGCCTGGGGAGACAACGGACTGACCTCATGCTTCCTTCTATGCAAGAGGAGTCCAAGTTGTTTCTTTTCACCTGACAGTGGAGATTTCCCTGGTTTGGACATAGCGCGTGGAAGGAACACGTTATTCCAACCAGTTCCTTTCCCCTCCATCAGGCGCCCCGGCTGGCCAGGGGGAGGCATTATTGAGACCAGGATTACGTGCATGTTTTTGTGAGGGTATCAACCCTAGGAGACACGGGGAGAACATGCAAACTCCACACAGAAAGGCCCTATCGCCAACCCCACCTAGGGTGTGGGCGCTGATGACACGGAGGAGGAACACGCCGCCAGCGCCCACATCGTCCCCCGGCGGGAATCGAACCCAGGACCTTCTAGCTGTAAGGTGAAGCGCTAACCACTGCGCCACCGTGCCCCCCATTAAATCTGCCTTTTATCATACCCCTTCATACCTGCTTTAGTCGATTTTTTTCATAGCTGCCCCTGTTGCTAGATTTCGGCTGCCCCTGTTGCTAGATTTCGCGGGCCCTCTCATAACTAATAGAGTAGATAGTCTTTATTCTAGTGCGGTTATTTCTTTAGCTAGTAATAATAAGGCTTCATGGGGTTGAGTAATTGATGGGGGGGGAGATCAGGGGGGGGGGGGGGGGGGGGGATCAGGCCCGGGGAGTTATCAGGCTGTCGGGATGTTATGTATGGAGAAACACCGCGGAGCAGTGTTACCAGATGGGAAATGTTGAATTATCGTACCGGAGGCTCAGAATTATCGTATTTGACATGAAACTATCGTACACGGCCAAAAAAGAGAAATCACTCGCGTAAAAACGTAATTTCACCAAATAATGCGTCTTTAGTGTAAGAAACAACCTCGTTTTAGACTCCTGCGTGACAAAAACGCATCAGATTTGCTGTGTGGAGGCAGGCAACTTCTTGGAGCTTACACAAATAAAAGCCTGAAACTGGTCTGGAAAGATGCAACCAGTGTTTTTAATGCCTCCAAGTACAGATCTAGGGTCAGATTGACTGATTTCCTGGCTTATTTTGAGAAGCCAAACCAGATCCCAGATCAGCAGGCCGGGAAAATAGTGAATTCACGCTCTTTTTGATGATATGCCGAAATTATCGTACATTTGGGCATTTTGGGAATTATTGATCGTACATCGTACAGAGGGTCAAATTATCGTGCAAATACGATAATTATCGTACGTCTGGCAACTCTGCCGCGGAGTCATCATCCCTTACGTATCAAACTCTCATGCCCCCAAAACAAACACAAAACATAATTGTTACATACATACAGGGACGTGCTGGTCATTGGGAAAAGCGGGACAACTCCCGAACGGCCGGTTCATTCCCGGCCGGTCCAGGCCGGCCATTAGGAAAACATTTAAAAGTAAACAAAGTAAATCGTCACTGTCGGGCAGAAACCTTGTATCTCCAAGTTTCGAATTTGTAATTTTCTTTCGCAGAGCAAAGACCTGCTTCATCATACAAGGCCGTCTCACATAAGTAGTGAAAACAGCAGATCTACGGTTTTGAAAATACAAGGTTTTCACCCGACAACGACGAAATAGAACTCATGTAATTGGCCCACTGGCTTGTCACTTGTCATGATCTGAAATGTCAAATCTTTGAATAGAAGCAGCGCTATAATAGAGAGATTTCTCTCTCTATAGCGCGCAATGAGGGCCTCTTTTTCCCAGACTGAATCAGGTGCCCAGCACGCATACATACATATAAATGTATCATAAATGTATCAAACTCTCACCGGACATGAAAAAGGTTCTTCTGTTTCCAGCAGTCGAGTCAAAATGGAGCCTGAACAATCTGTCACTCTGATAATAAAACAACCTGACACACCTGTGGACTTTGTAACTGACTTATTGCTTAGCACGCGCACACACACACACACACACACACACACACACACACACACACACACACACACACACACACACACACACACACACACACACACACACAAACACACAAGACACACACACACTGAGGGATGATTGATGGCAGGTGTGTGCGTACCGCGTCAGGCTGTGTGTTCAATTTCCAGATCTATGTAGGAAGAGTGGGCACCAGCAGAATGTGGGCACCAGGAGAATGAGGGCACCAGGGGAATGTGGGCACCAGGACAACCTTAAAGAGGTGGTGCCATACTTTTGTACTTTTTCTGGTTTTCATGTTTCTAGGAGGTTGACGATACTTCATTAGACCCCCTGGTGTGGTTTTTATGAGCAATTATGCATTCTCTTTTTATTTGGGTTTTTAGCTGGAGGATGCCACATGCTGGGTCAGATGTGCCGTTCCAAAAACACTGTAATGAGCTCCGAGTTACTAGATACCCCTTCACCTATTAGGGGACCCCCCGACGCCGTCCGGAACCCTCCTCAGGTCCTAAGCCCAAGAAGTTACCAGATCTTTTTTAACACTAACACTACACTACACCTTTAAGTTCACAAACAATTTCTCATTTGTGTAAACCCATTAAGTGTATTAAGTTCACAAACAGTTTCCCATTTGTGTAAACCTATGTAGGTGTACTAAGTTCACAAATAGTTTCCCATTTGTGTAAACCTATGTAAGTTCACAAACAGGTTTAATAACCTTCCTTGTTTGTGTAAACCTACTATTACACATATACATATACATATTTACATATTTACACTTCTCTGAATGAAAGCTGAGCTATCAATGAGACCCTCTTTAACTGGTGAATATTATTACTTTCTACAGCGACTATTTATTTTAGAGACCAAGATATGCACCTTACTTTAGAAATGTAGACCTTAGGTCTGAATGGAGAATGCAAAACCACAAAGACCATGTAAAGTATGAGTCTGACACCTAGCTCTCACCAGGGGCTCGGGAGCGACGCCGCTTGACTTATTAGTACAAACCGTCCAGTGTGAACATCAGTTCATCCGGTTTAAGGGGTTTGGAGATTTGTACTTATATTCTGCCAAGCTCGCCCACCAACTCAGCACGCGCTGAGTTGGCTTCTGAGAAGGTGAAAAGACTTTTACCTAAGAAAACACTCTTGTTGATTCTTACCAAAAGCCTCACTCAGTCCCACAGCCAGGAGATGATTCGAGTGCCTGAAGGTGTTCAAAACCTTCCTCCCATAAGTGCAGCCTTCCCCGTAGGGAAGGAGAGGAAGTCAGACCTTAAAAAGTTGTAAACTCTTAAAAAATGAGTTCAGACAGACACCAGATAAAAGTGAATAATAAAAAGCTTTACTGGTAAAAACAGTTACAAAATATAAAACCACCAATACAGTAATTGGCAATGAAATAATGAAGAAGTACAATATAAGTACTTGACTAAAAACAGAGAATCTAACAGAGTCAAAGTCTCTCTAAGTACAGGAACAAGTGGTGCAGAAATTGCACTAAGTACAAAAAGGTCCATCCCCGACCCCTAACGGGCCGGGGATAGCTGCAACAACTCAACACACTCTCTACAGACTCAGACAACAACTCACAGGAGACACGAAGCAGCCTCCTTTATACAGTAGTCCGTTGCAGTCACAGTGACGTGATTTACACACAGAACATATTTTAGCACACATACGTTGTCACGCGCCTGTGCACGTACATGCCCTAACACGCACATCTTTGCAAAATCAGTCAGTCAAGGTCAGGCTAGGACTCCCCTATTCATGCGAGACTGGGGAGTGTCCGCTCTTGCATCAGAAGTCTTCTGGGAAACACGCTCTTCCCAGGATGTCTTATCTCATGTTGACGGATAGGAGATAACAACACGGACCAAATGCTAGGGAATCTCCCAGCACGGGCTGGCACCTCAGTCCAAGATTTGTGTTCCCAGACAGAGAAAAGATAACAGCTCGTTAGCGTGGCCAGCTGCATTTGATGAGTCATCTCCAGTCCAAGGCCATCTTGGAGCTGGATGCCTCTCTCTCTCCACTCAGCAGACACAGTGCACAGGGTTCCAAAAGACAGGGTGCCATACACCTGGGGTCACAGGCGGGACCCCTAACACCCCCTCTGGCACCCTGGATCCTCTCATCCGCAGCCACCACGGAGTCAGGTGGGTAGAGTGAAGTGTCTCGGGCGATCTTCCGAATCCCAAGTTGGGGCTCCTCCAACTTCCCTCAGATCATCCGGGGTCCTAAGACAGCCCCCGGACAGCCGAAACGGTTCTGGCCAGCCGCCTGTGTCTCGACGGTAGCCCACACCATGCCGTGCTGGGAACGCACCTGTTCCTCCGTGACTTTAAAGATGGACACACAGGCGGGGTTGATGGAGCGCCAGTTGTCTCCGACCAGGCATGTGAGGATCACAGATCTCTTGATGGAAGCGGCTTTCATCACCCAGTAGTCATCCCAGGGGGGCATCATGAACGGCTCCCTCCGGGGCAGGTGTCCTCTTCGGATACCCACGATCTCCTCCCAATTCTGGGGGAACTTAAGATCATCATCTCTGAGTTTATGGCCATTGGTGCCATAAACTGCAGTCTTGGCATATTAGAGTCCTCATCGTCAGACAGAGACTCTAATGCAGGCATGATTGCACTCCCAGACCCCATCAGAGGGTCCAGGAAGCTCAACAGGCTCATCCATAGGTGCCGGAGTGACAGAGCCACTCCGGTTCTCCTCTGGCGGGTCCTCAGTGAGCAAGCCAGGCTCCACAGGGTCCGTACCGAAGAGGACGTCATCTTCCATGTCCCACCGGCGAATGATCTGGTCGTGTTTCTCCTTCTATGCAGTACATATAGTGCATATGGTTTCAAAGGACAGGGGGCCATATTCTTGGGGTCACAGGCAGGACCCCTAACACCCCCTCTGGCATTTGCATTCGGCCAGGGCAATGCCCAACCATGAGCAAGAACATCTGACCACAGCTTCAGCGGTCATAACAGGATAGGCTGCCAGGACGATGCACAGTCCATACAGGACGTAGCACCCCGGGCAAACCAATGTTTGACATTCCCCGGGTCCCCCCTTGGGCCCAAAGGCACTCTGGCACTCTTTCCAACTCCACTGTCCCCAGGGGGCGGGGACCGTCCTGGCGCTACACAGATCAACACTTCATGTCTGGCACACTCCAAGGCAAAGGGCATCTCCTTACGAGAACAACAGTTACCTGTCCCATGCCTTGGCGCAACCTCTCCATGCCTAACTAGGGGTGTACAACCCGAAGCTTCGGCCATTTCTCAGTGCTCACCTGGTCTTGCGAACTTGGTCAATATGTACTATTACCGAGTTCTCCAACCTAAGCTGAGCCAATGTGGGCTCGCCCTGCCGACCGCTCCCTGAGGTAGCATTATCTAAGAGGTAGTTATTGAGGTAGTTATTTGCGGCGGTGGGATTGGCGAGTCCACGCCCATATAACTTAGGTTGGTCGCAAAGTCGTTAAAATATTATTAGATGTTCTCAACTGCTATTTTATCTAGTTCCTGATGGAGATGTTTTTACCGAACTGGCCGTCGGCTGTACACACCGACCTCCACTTCACTATGTTCAAAATCTCCGACGCTCTGGGGAGTTTTGTGAATAAAAAACACTTAAGCCTTGATAATATTAACTATCCTTTACTTCTGTAGTAAATAACTATACTCCAAGGGTCTCTCGGCTATTCTTTATGTGGCAGTGGACACGAATTTAATCAATCAATTATGCCTATAATTAATCAATTACTAATCAATAATATTATGCCTATAATTAATCAATTACTAATCAATAATATTATGCCTATAATAAATTAATTACTAATCAATAATCAATAATCAATCAATATCCACCCAGGGACGCCATGTAATGAGCTCCGAGTTACTAGATACCCCTTCACCTATTAGGGGACCCCCCGACGCCGTCCGGAACCCTCCTCAGGTCCTAAGCCCAAGAAGTTACCAGATCTTTTTTAACACTAACACTACACTACACCTTTAAGTTCACAAACAATTTCTCATTTGTGTAAACCCATTAAGTGTATTAAGTTCACAAACAGTTTCCCATTTGTGTAAACCTATGTAGGTGTACTAAGTTCACAAATAGTTTCCCATTTGTGTAAACCTATGTAAGTTCACAAACAGGTTTAATAACCTTCCTTGTTTGTGTAAACCTACTATTACACATATACATATACATATTTACATATTTACACTTCTCTGAATGAAAGCTGAGCTATCAATGAGACCCTCTTTAACTGGTGAATATTATTACTTTCTACAGCGACTATTTATTTTAGAGACCAAGATATGCACCTTACTTTAGAAATGTAGACCTTAGGTCTGAATGGAGAATGCAAAACCACAAAGACCATGTAAAGTATGAGTCTGACACCTAGCTCTCACCAGGGGCTCGGGAGCGACGCCGCTTGACTTATTAGTACAAACCGTCCAGTGTGAACATCAGTTCATCCGGTTTAAGGGGTTTGGAGATTTGTACTTATATTCTGCCAAGCTCGCCCACCAACTCAGCACCAACTCAGCACGCGCTGAGTTGGCTTCTGAGAAGGTGAAAAGACTTTTACCTAAGAAAACACTCTTGTTGATTCTTACCAAAAGCCTCACTCAGTCCCACAGCCAGGAGATGATTCGAGTGCCTGAAGGTGTTCAAAACCTTCCTCCCATAAGTGCAGCCTTCCCCGTAGGGAAGGAGAGGAAGTCAGACCTTAAAAAGTTGTAAACTCTTAAAAAATGAGTTCAGACAGACACCAGATAAAAGTGAATAATAAAAAGCTTTACTGGTAAAAACAGTTACAAAATATAAAACCACCAATACAGTAATTGGCAATGAAATAATGAAGAAGTACAATATAAGTACTTGACTAAAAACAGAGAATCTAACAGAGTCAAAGTCTCTCTAAGTACAGGAACAAGTGGTGCAGAAATTGCACTAAGTACAAAAAGGTCCATCCCCGACCCCTAACGGGCCGGGGATAGCTGCAACAACTCAACACACTCTCTACAGACTCAGACAACAACTCACAGGAGACACGAAGCAGCCTCCTTTATACAGTAGTCCGTTGCAGTCACAGTGACGTGATTTACACACAGAACATATTTTAGCACACATACGTTGTCACGCGCCTGTGCACGTACATGCCCTAACACGCACATCTTTGCAAAATCAGTCAGTCAAGGTCAGGCTAGGACTCCCCTATTCATGCGAGACTGGGGAGTGTCCGCTCTTGCATCAGAAGTCTTCTGGGAAACACGCTCTTCCCAGGATGTCTTATCTCATGTTGACGGATAGGAGATAACAACACGGACCAAATGCTAGGGAATCTCCCAGCACGGGCTGGCACCTCAGTCCAAGATTTGTGTTCCCAGACAGAGAAAAGATAACAGCTCGTTAGCGTGGCCAGCTGCATTTGATGAGTCATCTCCAGTCCAAGGCCATCTTGGAGCTGGATGCCTCTCTCTCTCCACTCAGCAGACACAGTGCACAGGGTTCCAAAAGACAGGGTGCCATACACCTGGGGTCACAGGCGGGACCCCTAACAAACACCCATACTTATTACATCATATAATCAACCCCTCCCCTAATTACCAGTCACCCAACACATGTGGGTGTGGCTAACTTCAGCTGGGTCACCACCCACCATGACAACCACGCATACCAATGAACTGGTGGGTGTGGCCACATAAAAACATCATTTTAAATGAGTCGTTCAGACCAAAACACATATAGGGTTAAATCTGCCTTTTATCATACCCCTTCATACCTGCTTTAGTCGATTTTTTTCATAGCTGCCTCTGTTGCTAGATTTCGGCTGCCCCTGTTGCTAGATTTCACGGGCCCTCTCATAACTAACAGAGTAGAAAGTCTTTATTCTAGTGCGGTTATTTCTTTAGCTTCAAAGTTAGTATTTTTTTATTGGATTGTGTTTACACAACGTCCTGAGACCAACCAAACCGCTGTTTTGACCTCACAGGCACCCTTACTTGTCAAACGGTGCAGAGCAGGGAGAGGAGAGCCTAGAAAGGGAGGGGAGGAGCAGAGGATCTTCACATCTGTTTGACAAGTAATGGTGCCTGTGAGATCAAAACAGCGGTTTGGTTGGTCTCGGGACATTTAAAGGGACAATCCACAATACACAACCCACACTGTGCTGTTCCTCTGACAGTTGAGAACTGAATAATTTCAGTGTTTAGGTGGAGGTTCCCGGCCTTTAAACAGCAGAGAGAGAGAGAGAGAGAGAGAGAAAGAGAGAGAGAGAGAGAGAGAGAGAGAGAGAGAGAGAGAGAGGCGTGTCTGTACCTAACCTCACCTGAACCTGAAGAGAGACTTTGGTTCCTGACAAACAAGTTCTAACCAGAGAGAATAAAGACAGATACATATCTCTCTGCACACCACCATGCTTTATGCACACGCACGCACGCACACTTGATTAAACTTTATTTTGCTACATAAAGTTCTTGATTAAAAGCTCTGGTCTATTCATTATCTATCTAGAAATACATTGGCACAATAATAATGCATTTTATTTTTTTTATTTTACATTGCCAATACAATGCAATGCAATGCAATGCCAACAATGCCAAACCTATTTTGGGTTGCCATGGGTACCTGCCAATTAAATGTTGAATAATCCTGGGCACCCTATAGACCAATTTCTTGTTTACAAACATTGAGACTAAATGCACAGGTGGCTGTTTCATGTAATCAATTCCCAACAGATCCCCAAACCTGTTGTTTTGGAGAGCGCTGGTTTCAGTTCATTCAACCTCTTGTGTGTTGGCTATAGTGAGATGCACCCATGGCCCATGGGTGCGCCCTTATCGAGACATATATACTTCGGGGGCGCTCTCCATTCCGACATGTCGCCACTCCGACAGAGACTTCTTATTGTCGGAGTGGCAACACTTCCATAGAGGTTAAGGTTAGGGTTAGGGTAAGAGATAGGGTTAGACATGTCGGAAAGGAGACATGTCGGAATGGAGAGATGCACTCATATACTTCATTGCGAGTCGAGAGTAGCTGATATACAAGCTCACATGGCGTCACCAATGCAACCGTTCTGAGCTTGGAGGTCTGCGTGCGACACCGTCGCAGGACAGAGAATAAATTAGGCTTCATGGACTGCAGCTGGGCGAGCAGTAGACGCTCTGGTGATCATGAGGAGCTCCCTCTGTTCTGATGACGGTGAATGGAGGTGGGGTTTGAAGGACAACCGTTTTGAATCGCTATAGAGCATCGCAGCGGAAGTGGTCTACTGGTGCCACTTAAAATCTCCCATTCATTTTCGCAGACCAGAACTACTCGGGAGGACCTGGACAATGACCTGAAAAGAGCTGGGACCACAGTCTGAAAGATTACCATAACATTTGTAAGATACTACGCTGCGTTGCCGCCATTGATTAAAATCCTGCAGTGAGTGCAGTAAGAATACATGACCCCATCCATCCTCCCCTCAATACGGTATCTTACTAATGGTAATCTTTCAGACTGTGGTCCCAGCTCTCTTCAGGTCATTGGCCAGGTCCTCCAGAGTAATTTTAGTCTGATCCCTCATCTTTCTCATGATCATTGATACCCCACGAGGTGATATCTTACATGGAGCCCCAGAAAGAGGGAGCTTTACAGACATTTTGAGCTTCTTCCATACTCCAATAATTGTGCCTACATGCAGTTGTTGCCTTCTCACTAAGCTGCTTGCCTATTGTCCTGTAGCCCATCGCAGCCTTTGTGCAGGCAGTGGCATCAGTTCAGCAAAAGCTAGGGTATGGCAAAGATGGGAGTCCTCATGGAAAATAGGCATTACATTTTGTATAACACGGTTCTATTGTGAAAATAGCAGATATACATGCTCACAACGCCTCGCACTGCGAGGCGTTGTTGTGAGCATGTAGATCTGCTATTTTCACAATGTCTGAAAAAAATATATATATAGTTTTTTCAGTTTTTTACACAGGTTTCTACGGTTTCTTGGGCTGGATATGGCAGCCTGGAACGGTTGTTCAAACTTGGCATGTTAGTAAACGTGCCACAATTAACAACAATGCATTGCACCTGTGCAGCTGACCCGCGGAACCTGGGAATATACCATTCTGCCAAGCTGGGAAGAATACAAGTCTGGAGAATATAATCATAATACCTTGTTAAAGTGACCATTTTGTTACATTTTGCATTTGTAATTATTTTCCTGTAATGTAACAACATAATAACCAGCACAGATAGACAAAGAGACATTCATGGATTTATATTTAAAAGTAACTTTTATTTCCCCCCCTGAACCCAGGGTATGGCAGCTGCATACCCCTGCCATACCCAATTGACGCCCCTGTGTGCAGGTCTACCAATTTTTTCCCTGGGTCCTTAGACAGCTCTTTGGTCTTGCCCTAAGTTGGAGTCTGTTTGATTGAGTGTGTGAACAGGGGTCTTTTATACAGGTAACAACGTAAAACGTGGGTCAATAGGATGAATTAATACAGGTAATGAGTGTAGAATAGGAGGACTTCTTAAGAAATATTTGACAGTTCTGTGAGAGCCAGAATTCTTGCTGGTTGGTAGGCGTATCCAATACTTATTTCTTGCAATGAAATGCAAATTAATTATTTAAAAAATCATACAATGTGATTTCCTGGAATTTCTTTTTAGATTCTGTCTCTCATATAGTTGAAGTATACATATGATACAAATTGCAGACCTCTCCATTCTTTGGAAGTGGGAAAAAAAGCTAAATCGGCAGTGTATCCAATACTTATTTCTCCCATTGTATGTTGTCTGTAAAGTTGTGGTATTAAAAGCTTGTGTATTTATATGTGCCGCCCGACGAGTCGGTATAGTATCTGCGCACGCGCTGGTTGTGGGGGCTGGTCTGGCCAAGATGCCAGGACTGAATTTTAGTAGCCTCGTAAACCAGTCTCTCTTCCTGCCTTCAAGATGGGAGGAGTCAGTTTACTAGGCTAGAATTTTAGTCCCAGTCCGTCCTTGCTTCCATCCCCTCTCCCCTAACATCGTTTTGATGCAATCAGATAGGACTTTTCTGTTTGGATGTATGGGTTGTCAAGGCCAGAAAGTAGTTTTGCCAATCAGTAGGCGTTCGCGCATAACGTCCGGAGATGAAGATAAGGTCACGCACAATCGCACATACCCTCTATTGACAATTCTAGGACAGTAAGGGTTAGGGTTAGTCTCGACTCAAGCTTAGTCTCAAGCTAAAAAGTTTGGGAAACACTGCTGTAGACCAAGTGGTTCCCAAACATTTCAGGTCGAGACCCAAAAGTCTTGTTGCTTTTTCTTTTCTTTTTTTATTCACAAAGAATATTGCTTTTTGGGGGATTTCTTTTTTGGAAAATCTTTTGAAATAATAATAATTAAAAACAAAATGTAGGAAACCACTGTTTGGGAAACGGTGGTGTAGCCCACGAGCACAAACACTGCTCTAGAAAAGTACAATGCTGCCCTCCACAGGCAAAAGGCTGCAACTGCTTTTGGTGTGTTTCAAGAATCCATATACTGTAAAATGCAATGATGCTCTACAGTGCTATCACACCTGTTGGGAAGAATGCATCCTTGATTAGTAATAGTCCATTCAACATGCACGCACACACACACAGTATTATGAATTAATTAACATGGTAACATGTATAGTAGTCTATTTGACTGTAGATGAAGGTTACAATCTACAACTAGAAATACTGTTCCTTCGAAACAGTGTGGGCTCGGTTCCAACCCAACAAATAGGATAAGGTACTGTAAGGTACAGTACCTTACAGTATTGTACTGTACCTTACTATACTGTACTGCACCTTACTGTACTGTACTGTACTGTACTGTACTGTACTGTAACTTACTGTACTTTACTGTACTCTACTGTACTGTACTTTACTGTATTCTACTGTAACTTACTGTACTTTACTGTACTCTACTGTACCTTACTGTACTGTACTGTACCTTACTGTACTATACTATACTGTACTCTACTGTACCGTACTGTACCTTACTGTACTGTACTCTACTGTACCTTACTATACTGTACTTTACTGTACTCTACTGTACTTTACTGTACTCCACTGTACCTTACTGTACTTTATTCTACTTTACTGTACTTTATTGTACTTTACTGTACTCTACTGTACCTTACTGTACTGTATTGTACTTTACTGTACCTTACTGTACTGTACTCTACTGTACCTTTCTGTACTGTACCTTTCTGTACCTTACTGTACTTTACTGTACTCTACTGAACCTTACTGTACTTTTACTGTACTCTACTGAACCTTACTGTACTGTACATATTCTATGTGTTCTAGATCTACATTTTTGATTCTGTGTTTGGGAACCAGCAACTGTCAAATGGACTCCAACTGTAGTGGAGTATATTGAGTGCATATACTGTAGGCTAACAATCCCAGATCACATATGTCCTCCACTATGTCTATAACCAAGGCGTTCTTCTATGTGGCCACTCCAGACTGAGGAGTGGAGCATGGCTTTTATTGTGTTTGTGGATCTGACTTGGAAATGCATTGGTTTTGATATCTCCCTGACAACCAACAACAACCACTAATATGGCTGACTGTCCCTGCGGGCTCTAGGATATATGGCTATGGGATTTACATCCCATCGCCCGGACTTGATTCTTGATCACAGCTGTGTAATCAGTAGAGTGGAGAGGGACATTTATTTATAGTTTTAACTATAACTATAGTTTTATACATCACACAGCTTAGACATTTGGATCAAATCAGAGAGCAGACCTGTGTGAACGCAATGATATAGATAGCATATCTGAAGTGTGAACACTGCAGCCACAGCGCCTTAACATAAACATGGGTCTATTATCCTTCTCTCCACTCACCACTCCACTGTCCCCACTCACTAAACCCATTGGAAATGCATTGGGTGCTTAAAGTTAAACATTTTTATTTTTTTATATTTATACTACAAAACATTTCAAAACCAAAAATACAAGCACACTTGTCCTCAGTAAGCTGAACACATAAAAATTTGAATGGTGTTGAAAGGTGTAAGCGTTTAAGAGATGAAGCGCGCCAAAGTTTTGAGGAGATACACATATAGCTATAAACTAGAAAAATATTGTTCCTTCGAAACAATTGTGGGCTCGCTTCAAGCCAGAAAACAATGGCTATAAAAGTACAAAATGTCAAGATCGCAGGCAGTGCTCTCTTTGACGTTACTGACGTCAAAGATTGGTCCATTTTGTTCCAAAAATGTGTTGTGCAAAAGTTGACCCGCTGGTGGCGCTATAACAGGCCAATGTAAGAAGGGTGGTATCTGCTCCTTGACCTATTGGGAATGTGCTTGCAAGATTTCACGCACATTGCAGGCTGTGTTCATGATTTGAGGTGTTTTTGGCTTTGGCCACTTTATCGCTGCTTGCAGCTATATTCATTATTATTATTTTTTTTTTGTGTGTGCACTTTAGATAAAGGTCCTTAGATTGTGTGTAGAATGTTTCATGCAAATTGCAAAAATAAATCCTAACGGGTTTAAGCGTTTCACAAACTGCTCAAAATGATATAGCGCCCCCCTTTGGCCAATTGGGGTAAGATTGGTTTTAGTGTGATATTTGGACTAACACTCTACATCTTTGCCAAATGCCATGAACATGTTACTTTGCATGTATGATTTAGAGGCAGAAGAATAATTTGCATAAAACTGCAATATTCATTGAATTTATTTTAAAAAGCATGTTTCAATTTTAAAGAAATCCGATCTGACAGATCTTTAGATATCGGTCCAAAGTTCACGTAAAAAAAGTTTTGTGCACGTGGAGTGAAAATTCCAGAATAAAAGCGGGTTTACGCGTTTTACAAACTGCTCAATATGGCGGAAAATCGGGGGGCGGAGCTTACTTAACAACGACACAGATGTCTTCCGCTCGAGTCAAAGCACGCGTGTAACAAGTTGCATGTCTTCAAACGAAACGAGTCATGACTTATGCCCGTTTGAAGTTTGAATTTTCAAACGCTTCGTATAGCGCCCCCCTTTGGCCGATTGGAATAAAATTGGTTTCAGTGATACTTTGACTAACCCTCCACATCTTTGCCAAATGCCATGAACGTGTAACTTTGCATGTATGATTTAGAGGCCGAAGAATAATTTGCATAAAACCGCAACATTGATTGAATTATTAATAAAATATATTTCACTTTAAAAGAAATCCGCCGAGACTAGTTTGACCGTATTGGTCCAAAGTTCATGTGAAAAAAGTTTCATGCGCGTATCGCAAAGATCCCAGGAGGAGATAGATTTTTACTGTTTTTCATATAATTCCAAATTCTGAGGGATCTAAAGATCAGAGGTCAAAAGTCAGAGCGTAAAAATTGTTCGGCATGAGGAGACGCATACGTGTATACAGGTTTCATGGCTGTACGTATAACAGAGCATGAGCTATAACTGTTCAAAGTTCGCACTTTCGAAGGCTTCCTACAGCGCCACCATTTGGTCGATTGCTGTAAAAAGTAATAGCACACGTCGCCACAGTAAGCTGAACACATTGATGTTTTTATTTTCATTTTCTCACTAAGTATGTAGGAGTAGAAAGGAACCGAAGTTTTGAGGAGAACTTGATATGACGGTTAGATATTGTCACTAGAAAAATATTGTTCCTTCGAAACAATTGTGGGCTCGCTTCAAGCCAGAAAACAATGGCTATAAAAGTACAAAATGTCAAGATCGCAGGCAGTGCTCACTTTTGACGTTACTGACGTCAAAGATTGGTCCATTTTGTTCCAAAAATGTGTTATGCAAAAGTTGACCCGCTGGTGGCGCTATAACAGGCCAATGTGAGAAGGGTGGTATCTGTTCCTTGACCTATTGGGAATGTGCTTGCAAGATTTCACGCACATTGCAGGCTGTGTTCATGATTTGAGGTGTTTTTGGCTTTGGCCACTTTATCGCTGCTTGCAGCTAGATTTATTATTATTATTTTATATTTTTTTTGTGTGCACTTCATAGGCATGTTAGATAAAGGTCCTTAGATTGCGTGTAGAATGTTTCATGCAAATTGCAAAAAAAATCCTAGAATAAAAACGGGTTTAAGCGTTTTACAAACTGCTCAAAATTATATAGCGCCCCCCTTTGGCCATTTGGGGTAAGATTGGTTTCAGTGATATTTGAACTAACCCTCTACACTATTTTGTCATGAAAATGTGACTTTGTATGTATGTTTTAGAGGCAGAAGAATAATTTGCATAAAACTGCAATATTGTTTGAATTATTTAAAAAAGCATGTTTCAATGTTAAAGAAATCCGATCTGACAGATCTTTAGATATCGGTCCAAAGTTCACGTAAAAAAAGTTTTGTGCACGTGACGCGAAAATTCCAGAATAAAAGCGGGTTTACGCGTTTTACAAACTGCTCAAAATGGCGGAAAATCGAAGGGCGGAGCTTACTTAACAACAACACAGATGTCTTCCGCTTGAGTCAAAGCACGCGTGTAACAAGTTGCATGTCTTCAAACGAAACGAGTCATGACTTATGCCTGTTTGAAGTTTGAATTTTCAGACGCTTCGTATAGCGCCCCCCTTTGGCCAATTGGAATAAAATTGGTTTCAGTGATACTTTGACTAACCCTCCACATCTTTGCCAAATGCCATGAACGTGTAACTTTGCATGTATGATTTAGAGGCCGAAGAATAATTTGCATAAAACCGCAACATATATTGAATTATTAAAAAATTATTATTTAACGTACAAACTTCTCACCACATAGCCTGTGTAGATATAGGTTCAAAGTTCATGTGAAAAAAAGTTTTGTGCACTTGACGCGAAAATCCCAGGAGGAGATAGATTTTTACTGTTTTTCATATAATTCCGAATTGTGGGAGACCTAAAGGTCAGAGGTCAAAAGTTAGAGGGTAAAAGTTGTTCGGCATGAGGAGACGCATACGTGTATACAGGTTTCATGGCTGTACCTAAAACACAGCATGAGCTATACCTGTTCAAAGATCGTACTTTCGAAGGCTTCCTACAGCGCCACCATTTGGCCGATTGCTATAGAAAATGATAGCACACTTCGCCACTGTAAACTGAACACATTGATGTTTTTATTTTCATTTTCTCACTAAGTATGTAGGAGTAGAAAGGAACCGAAAATCCCGTCTACTTACTAGATAAATAAATAATGACAATATCTAAAGTGTGCTCGCCAGGTACTGGCGAGCCCACAACTAGAAAAATATTGTTCCTTCGAAACAATTGTGGGCTCGCTTCAAGCCAGAAAACAATGGCTATAAAAGTACAAAATGTCAAGATCGCAGGCAGTGCTCTCTTTGACGTTACTGACGTCAAAGATTGGTCCATTTTGTTCCAAAAATGTGTTGTGCAAAAGTTGACCCGCTGGTGGCGCTATAACAGGCCAATGTAAGAAGGGTGGTATCTGTTCCTTGACCTATTGGGAATGTGCTTGTAAGATTTCACGCACATTGCAGGCTGTGTTCATGATTTGAGGTGTTTTTGGCTTTGGCCACTTTATCGCTGCTTGCAGCTATATTCATTATTATTATTTTTTTGTGTGTGTGTGCACTTCATAGGCATATTATATAAAGGTCCTTAGATTGTGTGTAGAATGTTTCATGCAAATTGCAAAAAGAAATCCTAACGGGTTTAAGCGTTTCACAAACTGCTCAAAATGATATAGCGCCCCCCTTTGGCCAATTGGGGTAAGATTGGTTTTAGTGATATTTGGACTAACACTCTACATCTTTGCCAAATACCATGAACATGTTACTTTGCATGTATGATTTAGAGGCAGAAGAATAATTTGCATAAAACTGCAATATTCATTGAATTTATTTAAAAAAAGCATGTTTCAATTTTAAAGAAATCCGATCTGACAGATCTTTAGATATCGGTCCAAAGTTCACGTAAAAAAAGTTTTGTGCACGTGGAGCGAAAATTCCAGAATAAAAGCGGGTTTACGCGTTTTACAAACTGCTCAAAAAGGCGGAAAATCGAAGGGCGGAGCTTACTTAACAACGACACAGATGTCTTCCGCTTGAGTCAAAGCACGCGTGTAACAAGTTGCATGTCTTCAAACGAAACGAGTCATGACTTATGCCCGTTTGAAGTTTGAATTTTCAAACGCTTCGTATAGCGCCCCCCTTTGGCCGATTGGAATAAAATTGGTTTCAGTGATACTTTGACTAACCCTCCACATCTTTGCCAAATGCCATGAACGTGTAACTTTGCATGTATGATTTAGAGGCTGAAGAATAATTTGCATAAAACCGCAATATTGATTGAAGTATTAAAAAATTATATTTCACTTTAAAAGAAATCCGCCGAGACTAGTTTGACCGTATTGGTCCAAAGTTCATGTGAAAAAAGTTTTGTGCGCGTAACGCAAAAATCCCAGGAGGAGATAGATTTTTACTGTTTTTTATATAATTCAAAATTCTGGGGGATCTAAAGGTCAGAGGTCAAAAGTCAGAGTGCAAAAGTTGTTCGGCATGAGGAGACGCATACGTGTATACAAGTTTCATGACTGTACGTATAACAGAGCATGAGCTCTATCTGTTCAAAGTTCGCACTTTCGAAGGCTTCCTACAGCGCCACCATTTGGCCGATTGCTGTAAAAAATAATAGCACACTTCGCCACTGTAAGCTGAACACATTGATGTTTTTATTTTCATTTTCTGTCTAAGTATGTAGGAGTAGAAAGGAACCGAAGTTTTGAGGAGAACTTGATATGACGGTTAGATATTGTCACTAGAAAAATATTGTTCCTTCGAAACAATTGTGGGCTCGCTTCAAGCCAGAAAACAATGGCTATAAAAGCACAAAATGTCAAGATCGCAGGCAGTGCTCTCTTTGACGTTACTGACGTCAAAGATTGGTCCGTTTTGTTCCAAAAATGTGTTGTGCAAAAGTTGACCCGCTGGTGGCGCTATAACAGGCCAATGTGAGAAGGTTGGTATCTGTTCCTTGACCTATTGGGAATGTGCTTGCAAGATTTCACGCACATCCCAGGCTGTGTTAATGATTTGAGGTGTTTTTGGCTTTGGCCACTTTATCGCTGCTTGCAGCTATATTTATTATTATTATTTTATAATTTTTTTGTGTGCACTTCATAGGCATGTTAGATAAAGGTGGTTAGATTGCGTGTAGAATGTTTCATGCAAATTGCAAAAAAAATCCTAGAATAAAAACGGGTTTAAGCGTTTTACAAACTGCTCAAAATGATATAGCGCCCCCCTTTGGCCATTTGGGGTAAGTTTGGTTTCAGTGATATTTGAACTAACCCTCTACACTATTTTGTCATGAAAATGTGACTTTGCATACTGTTTTAGAGGCAGAAGAATAATTTGCATAAAAATGCAATATTGTTTGAATTATTTAAAAAAAGCATGTTTCAATGTTAAAGAAATCCGATCTGACAGATCTTTAGATATCGGTCCAAAGTTCACGTAAAAAAAGTTTTGTGCACGTGACGCGAAAATTCCAGAATAAAAGCGGGTTTACGCGTTTTACAAACTGCTCAAAATGGCGGAAAATCGAAGGGCGGAGCTTACTTAACAACGACACAGATGTCTTCCGCTTGAGTCAAAGCACGCGTGTAACAAGTTGCATGTCTTCAAACAAAACGAGTCATGACTTATGCCCGTTTGAAGTTTGAATTTTCAGACGCTTCGTATAGCGCCCCCCTTTGGCCGATTGGAATAAAATTGGTTTCAGTGATACTTTGACTAACCCTCCACATCTTTGCCAAATGCCATGAACGTGTAACTTTGCATGTATGATTTAGAGGCCGAAAAATAATTTGCATAAAACCGCAATATTTATTGAATTATTAAAAAATTATATTTCACTTTAAAAGAAATCCGACCAGACTAGTTTGACCGTATTGGTCCAAAGTTCATGTGAAAAAAGTTTTGTGCGCGTAACGCAAAAATCCCAGGAGGAGATAGATTTTTACTGTTTTTTATATAATTCAAAATTCTGGGGGATCTAAAGGTCAGAGGTCAAAAGTTAGAGGGTAAAAGTTGTTCGGCATGAGGAGACGCATATGTGTATACAGGTTTCATGACTGTACGTATAACAGAGCATGAGCTCTATCTGTTCAAAGTTCGCACTTTCGAAGGCTTCCTACAGCGCCACCATTTGGCCGATTGCTGTAAAAAATAATAGCACACTTCGCCACTGTAAGCTGAACACATTGATGTTTTTATTTTCATTTTCTGTCTAAGTATGTAGGAGTAGAAAGGAACCGAAGTTTTGAGGAGAACTTGATATGACGGTTAGATATTGTCACTAGAAAATATTGTTCCTTCGAAACAATTGTGGGCTCGCTTCAAGCCAGAAAACAATGGCTATAAAAGCACAAAATGTCAAGATCGCAGGCAGTGCTCTCTTTGACGTTACTGAGGTCAAAGATTGGTCCATTTTGTTCAAAAAATGTGTTATGCAAAAGTTGACCCGCTGGTGGCGCTATAACAGGCCAATGTGAGAAGGTTGGTATCTGTTCCTTGACCTATTGGGAATGTGCTTGCAAGATTTCACGCACATCCCAGGCTGTGTTCATGATTTGAGGTGTTTTTGGCTTTGGACACTTTATCGCTGCTTGCAGCTATATTTATTATTATTATTTTATAATTTTTTTGTGTGCACTTCATAGGCATGTTAGATAAAGGTCCTTAGATTGCGTGTAGAATGTTTCATGCAAATTGCAAAAAAAATCCTAGAATAAAAACGGGTTTAAGCGTTTTACAAACTGCTCAAAATTATATAGCGCCCCCCTTTGGCCTTTTGGGGTAAGATTGGTTTCAGTGATATTTGAACTAACCCTCTACACTATTTTGTCATGAAAATGTGACTTTGCATGTATGTTTTAGAGGCAGAAGAATAATTTGCATAAAAATGCAATATTGTTTGAATTATTTAAAAAAGCATGTTTCAATGTTAAAGAAATCCGATCTGACAGATCTTTAGATATCGGTCCAAAGTTCACGTAAAAAAGGTTTTGTGCACGTGGAGCGAAAATTCCAGAATAAAAGCGGGTTTACGCGTTTTACAAACTGCTCAATATGGCGGAAAATCGAAGGGCGGAGCTTACTTAACAACGACACAGATGTCTTCCGCTCGAGTCAAAGCACGCGTGTAACAAGTTGCATGTCTTCAAACAAAACAAGTCATGACTTATGCCCGTTTGAAGTTTGAATTTTCAAACGCTTCGTATAGCGCCCCCCTTTGGCCGATTGGAATAAAATTGGTTTCAGTGATACTTTGACTAACCCTCCACATCTTTGCCAAATGCCATGAACGTGTAACTTTGCATGTATGATTTAGAGGCCGAAGAATAATTTGCATAAAACCGCAATATTGATTGAATTATTAAAAAATTATATTTCACTTTAAAAGAAATCCGACCAGACTAGTTTGACCGTAGTGGTCCAAAGTTCATGTGAAAAAGGTTTTGTGCGCGTAACGCAAAAATCCCAGGAGGAGATAGATTTTTACTGTTTTTTATGTAATTCAAAATTCTGGGGGATCTAAAGGTCAGAGGTCAAAAGTCAGAGCGTAAAAGTTGTTCGGCATGAGGAGACGCATACGTGTATACAGGTTTCATGACTGTACGTATAACAGAGCATGAGCTCTATCTGTTCAAAGTTTGCACTTTGGAAGGCTTCCTACAGCGCCACCATTTGGCCGATTGCTGTAAAAAATAATAGCACACTTCGCCACTGTAAGCTGAACACATTGATGTTTTTATTTTCATTTTCTGTCTAAGTATGTAGGAGTAGAAAGGAACCGAAGTTTTGAGGAGAACTTGATATGACGGTTAGATATTGTCACTAGAAAATATTGTTCCTTCGAAACAATTGTGGGCTCGCTTCAAGCCAGAAAACAATGGCTATAAAAGTACAAAATGCCAAGATCGCAGGCAGTGCTCTCTTTGACGTTACTGACGTCAAAGATTGGTCCATTTTGTTCCAAAAATGTGTTGTGCAAAAGTTGACCCGCTGGTGGCGCTATAACATGCCAGTGTAAGAAGGGTGGTATCTGTTCCTTTACCTATTGGGAATGTGCTTGCAAGATTTCACGCAGATTGCAGGCTGTGTTCATGATTTGAGGTGTTTTTGGCTTTGGCCACTTTATCGCTGCTTGCAGCTATATTTATTATTATTATTATTATTATTTGTGTGTTTGCACTTCATAGGCTTATTAGATAAAGGTCCTTAGATTGTGTGTAGGATGTTTCATGCAAATTGGAAAAAAAATCCAAACGGGTTTAAGCGTTTCACAAACTGCTCAAAATGATATACCTTTGGCCAATTGGAGTAAGATTGGTTTTAGTGATATTTGGACTAACACTCTACATCTTTGCCAAATGCCATGAACATGTTACTTTGCATGTATGATTTAGAGGCAGAAGAATAATTTGCATAAAACTGCAATATTCATTGAATTATTAAAAAAGCATGTTTCAATTTTTCTTTTAAATCCGATCTGACAGATCTTTAGATATTGGTCCAAAGTTCATGTAAAAAAAGTTTTGTGAACGTGACGCGAAAATTCCAGATTAAAAGCGGGTTTAAGCGTTTTACAAACTGCTCAAAATGGCGGAAAATCTAAGGGCGGAGCTTACTTAAAAAAGACACAGATGTCTTCTGCTTGAGTCAAAGCACGCGTGTAAGCAAGTTGCATGTCTTCAAACGAAACGAGGCATGACTTATGCCCGTTTAAAGTTTGAATTTTCAAACGCTTTGTATAGCGCCCCCCTTTGGCCGATTGGAATAAAATTGGTTTCAGTGATACTTTGACTAACCCTCTACATCTTTGCCAAATGCCATGAACGTGTAACTTTGCATGTATGATTTAGAGGCCGAAGAATAATTTGCATAAAACCGCAATATAGATTGAATTATAAAAAAAATATGTTTCACTTTAAAAGAAATCCGGCGAGACTAGTTTGACCGTATTGGTCCAAAGTTCATGTGAAAAAAGTTTTGTGAGCATAACGCGAAAATCCCAGGAGGAGATAGATTTTTACTGTTTTTCATATAATTCCAAATTTTGGGGGATCTAAAGGTCAGAGGTGAAAAGTCAGAGCGTAAAAGTTGTTCGGCATGAGGAGACGCATACGTGTATACAGGTTTCATGGCTGTACGTATAACAGAGCATGAGCTCTACCTGTTCAAAGTTTGCACTTTCGAAGGCTTCCTACAGTGCCACCATTTGGCCGATTGCTGTATAAAATAATAGCACACTTCGCCACTGTAAGCTGAACACATTGATGTTTTTATTTTCATTTTCTCACTAAGTATGTAGGAGTAGAAAGGAACCGAAGTTTTGAGGAGAACTTGATATGACAATATCAAGTTCTCACTAGAAAAATATTGTTCCTTCGAAACAATTGTGGGCTCGCTTCAAGCCAGAAAACAATGGCTATAAAAGCACAAAATGTCAAGATCGCAGGCAGTGCTCTCTTTGACGTTACTGACGTCAAAGATTGGTCCATTTTGTTCCAAAAATGTGTTGTGCAAAAGTTGACCCGCTGGTGGCGCTATAACAGGCCAATGTGAGAAGGTTGGTATCTGTTCCTTGACCTATTGGGAATGTGCTTGCAAGATTTCACGCACATCCCAGGCTGTGTTCATGATTTGAGGTGTTTTTGGCTTTGGACACTTTATCGCTGCTTGCAGCTATATTTATTATTATTATTTTATCATTTTTTTGTGTGCACTTCATAGGCATGTTAGATAAAGGTCCTTAGATTGCGTGTAGAATGTTTCATGCAAATTGCAAAAAAAATCCTAGAATAAAAACGGGTTTAAGCGTTTTACAAACTGCTCAAAATTATATAGCGCCCCCCTTTGGCCATTTGGGGTAAGATTGGTTTCAGTGATATTTGAACTAACCCTCTACACTATTTTGTCATGAAAATGTGACTTTGCATGTATGTTTTAGAGGCAGAAGAATAATTTGCATAAAAATGCAATATTGTTTGAATTATTTAAAAAAGCATGTTTCAATGTTAAAGAAATCCGATCTGACAGATCTTTAGATATCGGTCCAAAGTTCACGTAAAAAAAGTTTTGTGCACGTGACGCGAAAATTCCAGAATAAAAGCGGGTTTACGCGTTTTACAAACTGCTCAAAATGGCGGAAAATCAAAGGGCGGAGCTTACTTAACAACGACACAGATGTCTTCCGCTCGAGTCAAAGCACGCGTGTAACAAGTTGCATGTCTTCAAACGAAACGAGTCATGACTTATGCCCGTTTGAAGTTTGAATTTTCAAACGCTTCGTATAGCGCCCCCCTTTGGCCGATTGGAATAAAATTGGTTTCAGTGATACTTTGACTAACCCTCTACATCTTTGCCAAATGCCATGAACGTGTAACTTTGCATGTATGATTTAGAGACCGAAGAATAATTTGCATAAAACCGCAATATTGATTGAATTATTAAAAAATTATATTTCACTTTAAAAAAAATCTGGTTGATCAATCTCACCGTATTGGTCCAAAGTTCATGTGAAAAAAGTTTCGTGCGCGTAACAAAAAAAACCCAGGAGGAGATAGATTTTTACTGTTTTTCATATTATTCCGAATTGTGGGAGACCTAAAGGTCAGAGGTCAAAAGTTAGAGGGTAAAAGTTGTTCGGCATGAGGAGACGCATACGTGTATACAGGTTTCATGCCTGTACCTCAAACACAGCATGAGCTATACCTGTTCAAAGATCGCACTTTCGAAGGCTTCCTACAGCGCCACCATTTGGCCGATTGCTGTAAAAAGTAATAGCGCACTTCGCCACTGTAAACTGAACACATTGATGTTTTTATTTTCATTTTCTCACTAAGTATGTAGGAGTAGAAAGGAACCGAAGTTCCCGTCTACTGTCTGACTGACTGATAGATAAACTAGAAAAATATTGTTCCTTCGAAACAATTGTGGGCTCGCTTCAAGGCAGAAAGCAATGGCTATAAAAGCACAAAATGTCAATATCGCAGGCAGTGCTCTCTTTGACGTTACTGACGTCAAAGATTGGTCCATTTTGTTCCAAAAATGTGTTGTGCAAAAGTTGACCCGCTGGTGGCGCTATAACAGGCCAATGTGAGAAGGTTGGTATCTGTTCCTTGACCTATTGGGAATGTGCTTGCAAGATTTCACGCACATCCCAGGCTGTGTTCATGATTTGAGGTGTTTTTGGCTTTGGCCACTTTATCGCTGCTTGCAGCTATATTTATTATTATTATTTTATAATTTTTGTTGTGTGCACTTCATAGGCATGTTAGATAAAGGTCCTTAGATTGCGTGTAGAATGTTTCATGCAAATTGCAAAAAAAATCCTAGAATAAAAACGGGTTTAAGCGTTTTACAAACTGCTCAAAATTATATAGCGCCCCCCTTTGGCCATTTGGGGTAAGATTGGTTTCAGTTATATTTGAACTAACCCTCTACACTATTTTGTCATGAAAATGTGACTTTGCATGTATGTTTTAGAGGCAGAAGAATAATTTGCATAATAATGCAATATTGTTTGAATTATTTAAAAAAGCATGTTTCAATGTTAAAGAAATCCGATCTGACAGATCTTTAGATATCGGTCCAAAGTTCACGTAAAAAAAGTTTTGTGCACGTGACGCGAAAATTCCAGAATAAAAGCGGGTTTACGCGTTTTACAAACTGCTCAAAATGGCGGAAAATTGAAGGGCGGAGCTTACTTAACAACGACACAGATGTCTTCCGCTTGAGTCAAAGCACGCGTGTAACAAGTTGCATGTCTTCAAACGAAACGAGTCATGACTTATGCCCGTTTGAAGTTTGAATTTTCAGACGCTTCGTATAGCGCCCCCCTTTGGCCGATTGGAATAAAATTGGTTTCAGTGATACTTTGACTAACCCTCCACATCTTTGCCAAATGCCATGAACGTGTAACTTTGCATGTATGATTTAGAGGCCGAAGAATAATTTGCATAAAACCGCAATATTGATTGAACTATTAAAAAATTATATTTCACTTTAAAAAAAATCTGGTTGATCAATCTGACCGTATTGGTCCAAAGTTCATGTGAAAAAAGTTTTGTGCACTTGACGCGAAAATCCCAGGAGGAGATAGATTTTTACTGTTTTTCATATAATTCCGAATTGTGGGAGACCTAAAGGTCAGAGGTCAAAAGTTAGAGGGTAAAAGTTGTTCGGCATGAGGAGACGCATAAGTGTATACAGGTTTCATGGCTGTATGTATAACACAGCATGAGCTATACCTGTTCAAAGATCGCACTTTCGAAGGCTTCCTACAGCGCCACCATTTGGCCGATTGCTATAAAAAATAATAGCGCACTTCGCCACTGTAAACTGAACACATTGATGTTTTTATTTTCATTTTCTCACTAAGTATGTAGGAGTAGAAAGGAACCGAAGTTCCCGTCTACTGTCTGACTGACTGATAGATAAATAATGACAATATCTAAAGTGTGCTCGCCTTATAGGCGAGCCCACAATAATGACAATATCTAAAGTGTGCTCGCCTTATAGGCGAGCCCACAACTAGAAAAATATTGTTCCTTCGAAACAATTGTGGGCTCGCTTCAAGCCAGAAAACAATGGCTATAAAAGCACAAAATGTCAAGATCGCAGGCAGTGCTCTCTTTGACGTTACTGACGTCAAAGATTGGTCCATTTTGTTCCAAAAATGTGTTGTGCAAAAGTTGACCCGCTGGTGGCGCTATAACAGGCCAATGTGAGAAGGTTGGTATCTGTTCCTTGACCTATTGGGAATGTGCTTGCAAGATTTCACGCACATCCCAGGCTGTGTTCATGATTTGAGGTGTTTTTGGCTTTGGCCACTTTATCGCTGCTTGCAGCTATATTTATTATTATTATTTTATAATTTTTTTGTGTGCACTTCATAGGCATGTTAGATAAAGGTCCTTAGATTGCGTGTAGAATGTTTCATGCAAATTGCAAAAAAAATCCTAGAATAAAAACGGGTTTAAGCGTTTTACAAACTGCTCAAAATTATATAGCGCCCCCCTTTGGCCATTTGGGGTAAGATTGGTTTCAGTGATATTTGAACTAACCCTCTACACTATTTTGTCATGAAAATGTGACTTTGCATGTATGTTTTAGAGGCAGAAGAATAATTTGCATAAAAATGCAATATTGTTTGAATTATTTAAAAAAGCATGTTTCAATGTTAAAGAAATCCGATCTGACAGATCTTTAGATATCGGTCCAAAGTTCACGTAAAAAAAGTTTTGTGCACGTGACGCGAAAATTCCAGAATAAAAGCGGGTTTACGCGTTTTACAAACTGCTCAAAATGGCGGAAAATTGAAGGGCGGAGCTTACTTAACAACAACACAGATGTCTTCCGCTTGAGTCAAAGCACGCGTGTAACAAGTTGCATGTCTTCAAACGAAACAAGTCATGACTTATGCCCGTTTGAAGTTTGAATTTTCAGACGCTTCAGATAGCGCCCCCCTTTGGCCAATTGGAATAAAATTGGTTTCAGTGATACTTTGACTAACCCTCCACATCTTTGCCAAATGCCATGAACGTGTAACTTTGCATGTATGATTTAGAGGCCGAAGAATAATTTGCATAAAACCGCAATATTGATAAAATTATTAAAAAATTATATTTCACTTTAAAAAAAATCTGGTTGATCAATCTGACCGTATTGGTCCAAAGTTCATGTGAAAAAAGTTTTGTGCACTTGACGCGAAAATCCCAGGAGGAGATAGATTTTTACTGTTTTTCATATAATTCCGAATTGTGGGAGACCTAAAGGTCAGAGGTCAAAAGTTAGAGGGTAAAAGTTGTTCGGCATGAGGAGACGCATACGTGTATACAGGTTTCATGGCTGTACCTAAAACACAGCATGAGCTATACCTGTTCAAAGTTCGCACTTTCGAAGGCTTCCTACAGCGCCACCATTTGGCCGATTGCTATAAAAAATAATAGCGCACTTCGCCACTGTAAACTGAACACATTGATGTTTTTATTTTCATTTTCTCACTAAGTATGTAGGAGTAGAAAGGAACCGAAGTTCCCGTCTACTGTCTGACTGACTGACTGACTGATAGATAAATAATGACAATATCTAAAGTGTGCTCGCCTTATAGGCGAGCCCACAACTAGAAAAATATTGTTCCTTCGAAACAATTGTGGGCTCGCTTCAAGCCAGAAAACAATGGCTATAAAAGCACAAAATGTCAAGATCGCAGGTAGTGCTCTCTTTGACGTTACTGACGTCAAAGATTGGTCCATTTTGTTCCAAAAATGTGTTGTGCAAAAGTTGACCCGCTGGTGGCGCTATAACAGGCCAATGTGAGAAGGTTGGTATCTGTTCCTTGACCTATTGGGAATGTGCTTGCAAGATTTCACGCACATCCCAGGCTGTGTTCATGATTTGAGGTGTTTTTGGCTTTGGACACTTTATCGCTGCTTGCAGCTATATTTATTATTATTATTTTATAATTTTTTTGTGTGCACTTCATAGGCATGTTAGATAAAGGTCCTTAGATTGCGTGTAGAATGTTTCATGCAAATTGCAAAAAAAATCCTAGAATAAAAACGGGTTTAAGCGTTTTACAAACTGCTCAAAATTATATAGCGCCCCCCTTTGGCCATTTGGGGTAAGATTGGTTTCAGTGATATTTGAACTAACCCTCTACACTATTTTGTCATGAAAATGTGACTTTGCTTGTATGTTTTAGAGGCAGAAGAATAATTTGCATAAAAATGCAATATTGTTTGAATTATTTAAAAAAGCATGTTTCAATGTTAAAGAAATCCGATCTGACAGATCTTTAGATATCGGTCCAAAGTTCACGTAAAAAAAGTTTTGTGCACGTGACGCGAAAATTCCAGAATAAAAGCGGGTTTACGCGTTTTACAAACTGCTCAAAGTGGCGGAAAATCGAAGGGCGGAGCTTACTTAACAACGACACAGATGTCTTCCGCTTGAGTCAAAGCACGCGTGTAACAAGTTGCATGTCTTCAAACGAAACGAGTCATGACTTATGCCCGTTTGAAGTTTGAATTTTCAGACGCTTCGTATAGCGCCCCCCTTTGGCCGATTGGAATAAAATTGGTTTCAGTGATACTTTGACTAACCCTCCACATCTTTGCCAAATGCCATGAACGTGTAACTTTGCATGTATGATTTAGAGGCCGAAGAATAATTTGCATAAAACCGCAATATTGATAGAATTATTAAAAAATTATATTTCACTTTAAAAGAAATCCGCCGAGATTAGTTTGACCGTATTGGTCCAAAGTTCATGTGAAAAAAGTTTTGTGCGCGTATCGAAAAAAACCCAGGAGGAGATAGATTTTTACTGTTTTTCATATAATTCCGAATTGTGGGAGACCTAAAGGTCAGAGGTCAAAAGTTAGAGGGTAAAAGTTGTTCGGCATGAGGAGACGCATAAGGGTATACAGGTTTCATGGCTGGACCTCAAACACAGCATGAGCTATACCTGTTCAAAGTTCGCACTTTCGAAGGCTTCCTACAGCGCCACCATTTGGCCGATTGCTATAATAAATAATAGCACACTTCGCCACTGTAAGCTGAACACATTGATGTTTTTATTTTCATTTTCTCACTAAGTATGTAGGAGTAGAAAGGAACCGAAGTTCCCGTCTACAGTATGATATGACTGATAGATAAATAATGACAACATCTAAAGTGTGCTCGCCTTATAGGCGAGCCCACAACTAGAAAAATATTGTTCCTTCGAAACAATTGTGGGCTCGCTTCAAGCCAGAAAACAATGGCTATAAAAGTACAAAATGTCAAGATCGCAGGCAGTGCTCTCTTTGACGTTACTGACGTCAACGATTGGTCCATTTTGTTCCAAAAATGTGTTGTGCAAAAGTTGACCCGCTGGTGGCGCTATAACAGGCCAATGTAAGAAGGGTGGTATCTGTTCCTTGACCTATTGGGAATGTGCTTGCAAGATTTCACGCACATTGCAGGCTGTGTTCATGATTTGAGGTGTTTTTGGCTTTGGCCACTTTATCGCTGCTTGCAGCTATATTCATTATTATTTTTTTGTGTGTGTGCACTTCATAGGCATATTAGATAAAGGTCCTTAGATTGTGTGTAGAATGTTTCATGCAAATTGCAAAAAAAAAATCCTAACGGGTTTAAGCGTTTCACAAACTGCTCAAAATGATATAGCGCCCCCCTTTGGCCAATTGGGGTAAGATTGGTTTTAGTGATATTTGGACTAACACTCTACATCTTTGCCAAATGCCATGAACATGTTACTTTGCATGTATGATTTAGAGGCAGAAGAATAATTTGCATAAAACTGCAATATTCATTGAATTTATTTAAAAAAGCATGTTTCAATTTTAAAGAAATCCGATCTGACAGATCTTTAGATATCGGTCCAAAGTTTACGTAAAAAAAGTTTTGTGCACGTGGAGCGAAAATTCCAGAATAAAAGCGGGTTTACGCGTTTTACAAACTGCTCAATATGGCGGAAAATCGAAGGGCGGAGCTTACTTAACAACGACACAGATGTCTTCCGCTCGAGTCAAAGCACGCGTGTAACAAGTTGCATGTCTTCAAACAAAACGAGTCATGACTTATGCCCGTTTGAAGTTTGAATTTTCAAACGCTTCGTATAGCGCCCCCCTTTGGCCGATTGGAATAAAATTGGTTTCAGTGATACTTTGACTAACCCTCCACATCTTTGCCAAATGCCATGAACGTGTAACTTTGCATGTATGATTTAGAGGCCGAAGAATAATTTGCATAAAACCGCAATATTGATTGAATTATTAAAAAATTATATTTCACTTTAAAAGAAATCCGCCGAGACTAGTTTGACCGTATTGGTCCAAAGTTCATGTGAAAAAAGTTTCATGCGCGTATCGCAAAAATCCCAGGAGGAGATAGATTTTTACTGTTTTTCATATAATTCCGAATTGTGGGAGACCTAAAGGTCAGAGGTCAAAAGTTAGAGGGTAAAAGTTGTTCGGCATGAGGAGACGCATAAGTGTATACAGGTTTCATGGCTGTACGTATAACAGAGCATGAGCTATACCTGTTCAAAGATCGCACTTTCGAAGGCTTCCTACAGCGCCACCATTTGGCCGATTGCTATAAAAAATAATAGCACACTTCGCCACTGTAAACTGAACACATTGATGTTTTTATTTTCATTTTCTCACTAAGTATGTAGGAGTAGAAAGGAACCGAAGTTTTGAGGAGAACTTGATATGACGGTTAGATATTGTCACTAGAAAAATATTGTTCCTTCGAAACAATTGTGGGCTCGCTTCAAGCCAGAAAACAATGGCTATAAATGTACAAAATGTCAAGATCGCAGGCAGTGCTCTCTTTGACGTTACTGACGTCAAAGATTGGTCCATTTTGTTCCAAAAATGTGTTGTGCAAAAGTTGACCCTTTGGTGGCGCTATAACAGGCCAATGTGAGAAGGGTGGTATCTGTTCCTTGACCTATTGGGAATGTGCTTGCAAGATTTCACGCACATTGCAGGCTGTGTTCATGATTTGAGGTGTTTTTGGCTTTGGCCACTTTATCGCTGCTTGCAGCTATATTATTTATTATTATTTTTTTTGTGTGTGTGCACTTCATAGGCATATTAGATAAAGGTCCTTAGATTGTGTGTAGAATGTTTCATGCAAATTGCAAAAATAAATCCTAACGGGTTTAAGCGTTTCACAAACTGCTCAAAATGATATAGCGCCCCCCTTTGGCCAATTGGGGTAAGATTGGTTTTAGTGATATTTGGACTAACACTCTACATCTTTGCCAAATGCCATGAACATGTTACTTTGCATGTATGATTTAGAGGCAGAAGAATAATTTGCATAAAACTGCAATATTCATTGAATTTATTTTAAAAAGCATGTTTCAATTTTAAAGAAATCCGATCTGACAGATCTTTAGATATCGGTCCAAAGTTCACGTAAAAAAAGTTTTGTGCACGTGGAGTGAAAATTCCAGAATAAAAGCGGGTTTACGCGTTTTACAAACTGCTCAATATGGCGGAAAATCGGGGGGCGGAGCTTACTTAACAACGACACAGATGTCTTCCGCTCGAGTCAAAGCACGCGTGTAACAAGTTGCATGTCTTCAAACGAAACGAGCCATGACTTATGCCCGTTTGAAGTTTGAATTTTCAAACGCTTCGTATAGCGCCCCCCTTTGGCCGATTGGAATAAAATTCGTTTCAGTGATACTTTGACTAACCCTCCACATCTTTGCCAAATGCCATGAACGTGTAACTTTGCATGTATGATTTAGAGGCCGAAGAATAATTTGCATAAAACCGCAACATTGATTGAATTATTAATAAAATATATTTCACTTTAAAAGAAATCCGCCGAGACTAGTTTGACCGTATTGGTCCAAAGTTCATGTGAAAAAAGTTTCATGCGCGTATCGCAAAGATCCCAGGAGGAGATAGATTTTTACTGTTTTTCATATAATTCCAAATTCTGAGGGATCTAAAGATCAGAGGTCAAAAGTCAGAGCGTAAAAATTGTTCGGCATGAGGAGACGCATACGTGTATACAGGTTTCATGGCTGTACGTATAACAGAGCATGAGCTATACCTGTTCAAAGTTCGCACTTTCGAAGGCTTCCTACAGCGCCACCATTTGGCCGATTGCTGTAAAAAGTAATAGCACACGTCGCCACAGTAAGCTGAACACATTGATGTTTTTATTTTCATTTTCTCACTAAGTATGTAGGAGTAGAAAGGAACCGAAGTTTTGAGGAGAACTTGATATGACGGTTAGATATTGTCACTAGAAAAATATTGTTCCTTCGAAACAATTGTGGGCTCGCTTCAAGCCAGAAAACAATGGCTATAAAAGTACAAAACGTCAAGATCGCAGGCAGTGCTCTCTTTGACGTTACTGAGGTCAAAGATTGGTCCATTTTGTTCCAAAAATGTGTTGTGCAAAAGTTGACCCGCTGGTGGCGCTATAACAGGCCAATGTGAGAAGGGTGATATCTGTTCCTTGACCTATTGGGAATTTGCTTGCAAGATTTCACGCACATTGCAGGCTGTGTTCATGATTTGAGGTGTTTTTTGCTTTGGCCACTTTATCGCTGCTTGCAGCTATATTCATTATTATTATTTTTTTTGTGTGTGTGCACTTCATAGGCATATTAGATAAAGGTCCTTAGATTGTGTGTAGAATGTTTCATGCAAATTGCAAAAAAAAATCCTAACGGGTTTAAGCGTTTCACAAACTGCTCAAAATGATATAGCGCCCCCCTTTGGCCAATTGGGGTAAGATTGGTTTTAGTGATATTTGGACTAACACTCTACATCTTTGCCAAATGCCATGAACATGTTACTTTGCATGTATGATTTAGAGGCAGAAGAATAATTTGCATAAAACTGCAATATTCATTGAATTTATTTAAAAAAGCATGTTGTAATTTTAAAGAAATCCGATCTGACAGATCTTTAGATATTGGTCCCAAGTTCACGTAAAAAAAGTTTTGTGCACGTGGAGTGAAAATTCCAGAATAAAAGCGGGTTTACGCGTTTTACAAACTGCTCAATATGGCGGAAAATCGGGGGGCGGAGCTTACTTAACAACGACACAGATGTCTTTCGCTCGAGTCAAAGCACGCGTGTAACAAGTTGCATGTCTTCAAACGAAACGAGTCATGACTTATGCCCGTTTGAAGTTTGAATTTTCAAACGCTTCGTATAGCGCCCCCCTTTGGCCGATTGGAATAAAATTGGTTTCAGTGATACTTTGACTAACCCTCCACATCTTTGCCAAATGCCATGAACGTGTAACTTTGCATGTATGATTTAGAGGCCGAAGAATAATTTGCATAAAACCGCAACATTGATTGAATTATTAATAAAATATATTTCACTTTAAAAGAAATCCGCCGAGACTAGTTTGACCGTATTGGTCCAAAGTTCATGTGAAAAAAGTTTCATGCGCGTATCGCAAAGATCCCAGGAGGAGATAGATTTTTACTGTTTTTCATATAATTCCAAATTCTGAGGGATCTAAAGATCAGAGGTCAAAAGTCAGAGCGTAAAAATTGTTCGGCATGAGGAGACGCATACGTGTATACAGGTTTCATGGCTGTACGTATAACAGAGCATGAGCTATACCTGTTCAAAGTTCGCACTTTCGAAGGCTTCCTACAGCGCCACCATTTGGCCGATTGCTGTAAAAAGTAATAGCACACGTCGCCACAGTAAGCTGAACACATTGATGTTTTTATTTTCATTTTCTCACTAAGTATGTAGGAGTAGAAAGGAACCGAAGTTTTGAGGAGAACTTGATATGACGGTTAGATATTGTCACTAGAAAAATATTGTTCCTTCGAAACAATTGTGGGCTCGCTTCAAGCCGGAAAACAATGGCTATAAAAGCACAAAATGTCAAGATCGCAGGCAGTGCTCTCTTTGACGTTACTGACGTCAAAGATTGGTCCATTTTGTTCCAAAAATGTGTTGTGCAAAAGTTGACCCGCTGGTGGCGCTATAACAGGCCAATGTGAGAAGGTTGGTATCTGTTCCTTGACCTATTGGGAATGTGCTTGCAAGATTTCACGCACATCCCAGGCTGTGTTCATGATTTGAGGTGTTTTTGGCTTTGGACACTTTATCGCTGCTTGCAGCTATATTTATTATTATTATTTTATAATTTTTTGTGTGCACTTCATAGGCATGTTAGATAAAGGTCCTTAGATTGCGTGTAGAATGTTTCATGCAAATTGCAAAAAAAATCCTAGAATAAAAACGGGTTTAAGCGTTTTACAAACTGCTCAAAATTATATAGCGCCCCCCTTTGGCCATTTGGGGTAAGATTGGTTTCAGTGATATTTCCTCTACACTATTTTGTCATGAAAATGTGACTTTGCTTGTATGTTTTAGAGGCAGAAGAATAATTTGCATAAAAATGCAATATTGTTTGAATTATTTAAAAAAGCATGTTTCAATGTTAAAGAAATCCGATCTGACAGATCTTTAGATATCGGTCCAAAGTTCATGTAAAAAAATGTTTTGTGCACGTGACGCGAAAATTCCAGAATAAAAGCGGGTTTACGCGTTTTACAAACTGCTCAAAGTGGCGGAAAATTGAAGGGCGGAGCTTACTTAACAACGACACAGATGTCTTCCGCTTGAGTCAAAGCACGCGTGTAACAAGTTGCATGTCTTCAAACGAAACGAGTCATGACTTATGCCCGTTTGAAGTTTGAATTTTCAAACGCTTCGTATAGCGCCCCCCTTTGGCCGATTGGAATAAAATTGGTTTCAGTGATACTTTGACTAACCCTCCACATCTTTGCCAAATGCCATGAACGTGTAACTTTGCATGCATGATTTAGAGGCAGAAGAATAATTTGCATAAAACCGCAATATTTATTGAATTATTAAAAAATGATATTTCACTTTAAAAGAAATCCGCCGAGATAAATCTGACCGTATTGGTCCAAAGTTCATGTGAAAAAAGTTTCGTGCGCGTATCGAAAAAAACCCAGGAGGAGATAGATTTTTACTGTTTTTCATATAATTCCGAATTGTGGGAGACCTAAAGGTCAGAGGTCAAAAGTTAGAGGGTAAAAGTTGTTCGGCATGAGGAGACGCATAAGTGTATACAGGTTTCATGGCTGTACGTATAACAGAGCATGAGCTATACCTGTTCAAAGATCGCACTTTCGAAGGCTTCCTACAGCGCCACCATTTGGCCGATTGCTGTATAAAGTAATAGCACACGTCGCCACTGTAAGCTGAACACATTGATGTTTTTATTTTCATTTTCTCACTAAGTATGTAGGAGTAGAAAGGTGCCAAAGTATTGAGGAAAACTTGATATAGTATATAAATAAATAAATAAATAAATAATGACAATATCTAAAGTGTGCTCGCCTTTAGGCGAGCCCACAACTAGAAAATATTGTTCCTTCGAAACAATTGTGGGCTCGCTTCAAGCCGGAAAACAATAGCTATAAATGTACAAAATGTCAAGATCGCAGGCAGTGCTCTCTTTGACGTTACTGACGTCAAAGATTGGTCCATTTTGTTCCAAAAATGTGTTGTGCAAAAGTTGACCCGCTGGTGGCGCTATAACAGGCCAATGTGAGAAGGGTGGTATCTGCTCCTTGACCTATTGGGAATGTGTTTGCAAGATTTCACGCACATTGCAGGCTGTGTTCATGATTTGAGGTGTTTTTGGCTTTGGACACTTTATCGCTGCTTGCAGCTATATTCATTATTATTATATTTTTTTTGTGTGTGTGCACTTCATAGGCATATTAGATAAAGGTCCTTAGATTGTGTGTAGAATGTTTCATGCAAATTGCAAAAAAAAATCCTAACGGGTTTAAGCGTTTCACAAACTGCTCAAAATGATATAGCGCCCCCCTTTGGCCAATTGGGGTAAGATTGGTTTTAGTGATATTTGGACTAACACTCTACATCTTTGCCAAATGCCATGAACATGTTACTTTGCATGTATGATTTAGAGGCAGAAGAATAATTTGCATAAAACTGCAATATTCATTGAATTTATTTAAAAAAGCATGTTTCAATTTTAAAGAAATCTGATCTGACAGATCTTTAGATATCGGTCCAAAGTTCACGTAAAAAAAGTTTTGTGCACGTGGAGCGAAAATTCCAGAATAAAAGCGGGTTTACGCGTTTTACAAACTGCTCAAAATGGCGGAAAACCGAAGGGCGGAGCTTACTTAACAACGACACAGATGTCTTCCGCTCGAGTCAAAGCACGCGTGTAACAAGTTGCATGTCTTCAAACGAAACGAGTCATGACTTATGCCCGTTTGAAGTTTGAATTTCCAAACGCTTCGTATAGCGCCCCCCTTTGGCCGATTGGAATAAAATTGGTTTCAGTGATACTTTGACTAACCCTCTACATCTTTGCCAAATGCCATGAACGTGTAACTTTGCATGTATGATTTAGAGGCAGAAGAATAATTTGCATAAAACCGCAATATCTATTGAATTATTAAAAAATTATATTTCACTTTAAAAGAAATCCGCCGAGATAAATCTGACCGTATTGGTCCAAAGTTCATGTGAAAAATGTTTCGTGCGCGTAACGAAAAAAACCCAGGAGGAGATAGATTTTTACTGTTTTTCATATAATTCCGAATTGTGGGAGACCTAAAGGTCAGAGGTCAAAAGTTAGAGGGTAAAAGTTGTTCGGCATGAGGAGACGCATAAGTGTATACAGGTTTCATGGCTGTATGTATAACACAGCATGAGCTATACCTGTTCAAAGATCGCACTTTCGAAGGCTTCCTACAGCGCCACCATTTGGCCGATTGCTATAAAAAATAATAGCACACTTCGCCACTGTAAACTGAACACATTGATGTTTTTATTTTCATTTTCTCACTAAGTATGTAGGAGTAGAAAGGAACCGAAGTTCCCGTCTACTGTATGACTGATAGATAAATAAATAATGACAATATCTAAAGTGTGCTCGCCTTATAGGCGAGCCCACAATAACTAGAAAAATATTGTTCCTTCGAAACAATTGTGGGCTCGCTTCAAGCCGGAAAACAATGGCTATAAAAGCACAAAACGTCAAGATCGCAGGCAGTGCTCTCTTTGACGTTACTGACGTCAAAGATTGGTCCATTTTGTTCCAAAAATGTGTTGTGCAAAAGTTGACCCGCTGGTGGCGCTATAACAGGCCAATGTGAGAAGGTTGGTATCTGTTCCTTGACCTATTGGGAATGTGCTTGCAAGATTTCACGCACATCCCAGGCTGTGTTCATGATTTGAGGTGTTTTTGGCTTTGGCCACTTTATCGCTGCTTGCAGCTATATTTATTATTATTATTTTATATTTTTTTTGTGTGCACTTCATAGGCATGTTAGATAAAGGTGGTTAGATTGCGTGTAGAATGTTTCATGCAAATTGCAAAAAAAATCCTAGAATAAAAACGGGTTTAAGCGTTTTACAAACTGCTCAAAATGATATAGCGCCCCCCTTTGGCCATTTGGGGTAAGATTGGTTTCAGTGATATTTGAACTAACCCTCTACACTATTTTGTCATGAAAATGTGACTTTGCATACTGTTTTAGAGGCAGAAGAATAATTTGCATAAAAATGCAATATTGTTTGAATTATTTAAAAAAAGCATGTTTCAATGTTAAAGAAATCCGATCTGACAGATCTTTAGATATCGGTCCAAAGTTCACGTAAAAAAAGTTTTGTGCACGTGACGCGAAAATCCCAGAATAAAAGCGGGTTTACGCGTTTTACAAACTGCTCAAAATGGCGGAAAATTGAAGGGCGGAGCTTACTTAACAACGACACAGATGTCTTCCGCTTGAGTCAAAGCACGCGTGTAACAAGTTGCATGTCTTCAAACAAAACGAGTCATGACTTATGCCCGTTTGAAGTTTGAATTTTCAGACGCTTCGTATAGCGCCCCCCTTTGGCCGATTGGAATAAAATTGGTTTCAGTGATACTTTGACTAACCCTCCACATCTTTGCCAAATGCCATGAACGTGTAACTTTGCATGTATGATTTAGAGGCCGAAGAATAATTTGCATAAAACCGCAATATTTATTGAATTATTAAAAAATTATATTTCACTTTAAAAGAAATCCGACCAGACTAGTTTGACCGTATTGGTCCAAAGTTCATGTGAAAAAAGTTTTGTGCGCGTAACGCAAAAATCCCAGGAGGAGATAGATTTTTACTGTTTTTTATATAATTCAAAATTCTGGGGGATCTAAAGGTCAGAGGTCAAAAGTTAGAGGGTAAAAGTTGTTCGGCATGAGGAGACGCATATGTGTATACAGGTTTCATGACTGTACGTATAACAGAGCATGAGCTCTATCTGTTCAAAGTTCGCACTTTCGAAGGCTTCCTACAGCGCCACCATTTGGCCGATTGCTGTAAAAAATAATAGCACACTTCGCCACTGTAAGCTGAACACATTGATGTTTTTATTTTCATTTTCTGTCTAAGTATGTAGGAGTAGAAAGGAACCGAAGTTTTGAGGAGAACTTGATATGACGGTTAGATATTGTCACTAGAAAAATATTGTTCCTTCGAAACAATTGTGGGCTCGCTTCAAGCCGGAAAACAATGGCTATAAAAGCACAAAATGTCAAGATCGCAGGCAGTGCTCTCTTTGACGTTACTGACGTCAACGATTGGTCCATTTTGTTCCAAAAATGTGTTGTGCAAAAGTTGACCCGCTGGTGGCGCTATAACAGGCCAATGTAAGAAGGGTGGTATCTGTTCCTTGACCTATTGGGAATGTGCTTGCAAGATTTCACGCACATTGCAGGCTGTGTTCATGATTTGAGGTGTTTTTGGCTTTGGACACTTTATCGCTGCTTGCAGCTATATTCATTATTATATTTTTTTTGTGTGTGTGCACTTCATAGGCATATTAGATAAAGGTCCTTAGATTGTGTGTAGAATGTTTCATGCAAATTGCAAAAAAAAAATCCTAACGGGTTTAAGCGTTTCACAAACTGCTCAAAATGATATAGCGCCCCCCTTTGGCCAATTGGGGTAAGATTGGTTTTAGTGATATTTGGACTAACACTCTACATCTTTGCCAAATGCCATGAACATGTTACTTTGCATGTATGATTTAGAGGCAGAAGAATAATTTGCATAAAACTGCAATATTCATTGAATTTATTTAAAAAAGCATGTTTCAATTTTAAAGAAATCCGATCCGACAGATCTTTAGATATCGGTCCAAAGTTCACGTAAAAAAAGTTTTGTGCACGTGGAGCGAAAATTCCAGAATAAAAGCGGGTTTACGCGTTTTACAAACTGCTCAATATGGCGGAAAATTGAAGGGCGGAGCTTACTTAACAACGACACAGATGTCTTCCGCTCGAGTCAAAGCACGCGTGTAACAAGTTGCATGTCTTCAAACAAAACGAGTCATGACTTATGCCCGTTTGAAGTTTGAATTTTCAAACGCTTCGTATAGCGCCCCCCTTTGGCCGATTGGAATAAAATTGGTTTCAGTGATACTTTGACTAACCCTCCACATCTTTGCCAAATGCCATGAACGTGTAACTTTGCATGTATGATTTAGAGGCCGAAGAATAATTTGCATAAAACCGCAATATTGATGGAATTATTAAAAAATTATATTTCACTTTAAAAAAAATCTGGTTGATCAATCTGACCGTATTGGTCCAAAGTTCATGTGAAAAAAGTTTTGTGCACTTGACGCGAAAATCCCAGGAGGAGATAGATTTTTACTGTTTTTCATATAATTCCGAATTGTGGGAGACCTAAAGGTCAGAGGTCAAAAGTTAGAGGGTAAAAGTTGTTCGGCATGAGGAGACGCATAAGTGTATACAGGTTTCATGGCTGTATGTATAACACAGCATGAGCTATACCTGTTCAAAGATCGCACTTTCGAAGGCTTCCTACAGCACCACCATTTGGCCGATTGCTGTATAAAGTAATAGCACACGTCGCCACTGTAAGCTGAACACATTGATGTTTTTATTTTCATTTTCTCATTAAGTATGTAGGAGTAGAAAGGAACCGAAAATCCCGTCTACTTACTAGATAAATAAATAAATAAATAACTAGAAAAATATTGTTCCTTCGAAACAATTGTGGGCTCGCTTCAAGCCAGAAAACAATGGCTATAAAAGCACAAAATGTCAAGATCGCAGGCAGTGCTCTCTTTGACGTTACTGACGTCAAAGATTGGTCCATTTTGTTCCAAAAATGTGTTGTGCAAAAGTTGACCCGCTGGTGGCGCTATAACAGGCCAATGTGAGAAGGTTGGTATCTGTTCCTTGACCTATTGGGAATGTGCTTGCAAGATTTCACGCACATCCCAGGCTGTGTTCATGATTTGAGGTGTTTTTGGCTTTGGACACTTTATCGCTGCTTGCAGCTATATTTATTATTATTATTTTATAATTGTTTTGTGTGCACTTCATAGGCATGTTAGATAAAGGTCCTTAGATTGCGTGTAGAATGTTTCATGCAAATTGCAAAAAAAATCCTAGAATAAAAACGGGTTTAAGCGTTTTACAAACTGCTCAAAATTATATAGCGCCCCCCTTTGGCCATTTGGGGTAAGATTGGTTTCAGTGATATTTGAACTAACCCTCTACACTATTTTGTCATGAAAATGTGACTTTGCATGTATGTTTTAGAGGCAGAAGAATAATTTGCATAAAAATGCAATATTGTTTGAATTATTTAAAAAAGCATGTTTCAATGTTAAAGAAATCCGATCTGACAGATCTTTAGATATCGGTCCAAAGTTCACGTAAAAAAAGTTTTGTGCACGTGACGCGAAAATTCCAGAATAAAAGCGGGTTTACGCGTTTTACAAACTGCTCAAAAAGGCGGAAAATCGAAGGGCGGAGCTTACTTAACAACAACACAGATGTCTTCCGCTTGAGTCAAAGCACGCGTGTAACAAGTTGCATGTCTTCAAACAAAACGAGTCATGACTTATGCCCGTTTGAAGTTTGAATTTTCAGACGCTTCGTATAGCGCCCCCCTTTGGCCGATTGGAATAAAATTGGTTTCAGTGATACTTTGACTAACCCTCCACATCTTTGCCAAATGCCATGAACGTGTAACTTTGCATGTATGATTTAGAGGCCGAAGAATAATTTGCATAAAACCGCAATATTGATTAAATTATTAAAAAATTATATTTCACTTTAAAAAAAATCTGGTTGATCAATCTGACCGTATTGGTCCAAAGTTCATGTGAAAAAAGTTCTGTGCACTTGACGCGAAAATCCCAGGAGGAGATAGATTTTTACTGTTTTTCATATTATTTCGAATTGTGGGAGACCTAAAGGTCAGAGGTCAAAAGTTAGAGGGTAAAAGTTGTTCGGCATGAGGAGACGCATAAGTGTATACAGGTTTCATGGCTGTATGTATAACACAGCATGAGCTATACCTGTTCAAAGATCGCACTTTCGAAGGCTTCCTACAGCGCCACCATTTGGCCGATTGCTGTATAAAGTAATAGCACACGTCGCCACTGTAAGCTGAACACATTGATGTTTTTATTTTCATTTTCTCACTAAGTATGTAGGAGTAGAAAGGAACCGAAAATCCCGTCTACTTACTAGATAAATAAATAAACTAGAAATACTGTTCCTTCGAAACAGTGTGGGCTCGGTTCCAACCCAACAAATAGGATACTTTAAGGTACTGTAAGGTACAGTACCTTACAGTATTGTACTGTACCTTACTATACTGTACTGCACCTTACTGTACTGTACTGTACTGTACTGTACTGTAACTTACTGTACTTTACTGTACTCTACTGTACTGTACTTTACTGTATTCTACTGTAACTTACTGTACTTTACTGTACTCTACTGTACCTTACTGTACTGTACTCTACTGTACCTTACTGTACTGTACTGTACCTTACTGTACTATACTATACTGTACTCTACTGTACCGTACTGTACCTTACTGTACTGTACTCTACTGTACCTTACTATACTGTACTTTACTGTACTCTACTGTACTTTACTGTACTCCACTGTACCTTACTGTACTTTATTCTACTTTACTGTACTTTATTGTACTTTACTGTACTCTACTGTACCTTACTGTACTGTATTGTACTTTACTGTACCTTACTGTACTGTACTCTACTGTACCTTTCTGTACTGTACCTTTCTGTACCTTACTGTACTTTACTGTACTCTACTGAACCTTACTGTACTTTTACTGTACTCTACTGAACCTTACTGTACTGTACATATTATATGTGTTCTAGATCTACATTTTTGATTCTGTGTTTGGGAACCAGCAACTGTCAAATGGACTCCAACTGTAGTGGAGTATATTGAGTGCATATACTGTAGGCTAACAATCCCAGATCACATCTGTCCTCCACTATGTCTATAACCAAGGCGTTCTTCTATGTGGCCACTCCAGACTGAGGAGTGGAGCATGGCTTTTATTGTGTTTGTGGATCTGACTTGGAAATGCATTGGTTTTGATATCTCCCTGACAACCAACAACAACCACTAATATGGCTGACTGTCCCTGCGGGCTCTAGGATATATGGCTATGGGATTTACATCCCATCGCCCGGACTTGATTCTTGATCACAGCTGTGTAATCAGTAGAGTGGAGAGGGACATTTATTTATAGTTTTAACTATAACTATAGTTTTATACATCACACAGCTTAGACATTTGGATCAAATCAGAGAGCAGACCTGTGTGAACGCAATGATATAGATAGCATATCTGAAGTGTGAACACTGCAGCCACAGCGCCTTAACATAAACATGGGTCTATTATCCTTCTCTCCACTCTGGGGACCCATTGGAAATGCATTGGGTGCTTAAAGTTAAACATTTTTATTTTTTTATAATTAAACTACAAAACATTTCAAAAAGAAAAATACACGCACACTTGTCCTCAGTAAGCTGAACACATAAAAATTTGAATGGTGTTGAAAGGTGTAAGCGTTTAGGAGATGAAGCGCGCCAAAGTTTTAGGATACTGACTAGTATAGAAATAAATAATGAAGATAACATACGTGTGCTCGCCTTTAGGCGAGCCCACAATAAATAATGACAATATCTAAAGTGTGCTCGCCAGGTACTGGCGAGCCCACAATAATGACAATATCTAAAGTGTGCTCGCCAGGTACTGGCGAGCCCACAACTAGAAAAATATTGTTCCTTCGAAACAATTGTGGGCTCGCTTCAAGCCAGAAAACAATGGCTATAAAAGTACAAAATGTCAAGATCGCAGGCAGTGCTCTCTTTGACGTTACTGACGTCAACGATTGGTCCATTTTGTTCCAAAAATGTGTTGTGCAAAAGTTGACCCGCTGGTGGCGCTATAACAGGCCAATGTAAGAAGGGTGGTATCTGTTCCTTGACCTATTGGGAATGTGCTTGCAAGATTTCACGCACATTGCAGGCTGTGTTCATGATTTGAGGTGTTTTTGGCTTTGGCCACTTTATCGCTGCTTGCAGCTATATTCATTATTATAATTTTTTTGTGTGTGTGCACTTCATAGGCATATTAGATAAAGGTCCTTAGATTGTGTGTAGAATGTTTCATGCAAATTGCAAAAAAAAAATCCTAACGGGTTTAAGCGTTTCACAAACTGCTCAAAATGATATAGCGCCCCCCTTTGTTCAATTGGGGTAAGATTGGTTTTAGTGATATTTGGACTAACACTCTACATCTTTGCCAAATGCCATGAACATGTTACTTTGCATGTATGATTTAGAGGCAGAAGAATAATTTGCATAAAACTGCAATATTCATTGAATTTATTTAAAAAAGCATGTTTCAATTTTAAAGAAATCCGATCTGACAGATCTTTAGATATCGGTCCAAAGTTCACGTAAAAAAAGTTTTGTGCACGTGGAGCGAAAATTCCAGAATAAAAGCGGGTTTACGCGTTTTACAAACTGCTCAATATGGCGGAAAATCGAAGGGCGGAGCTTACTTAACAACGACACAGATGTCTTCCGCTCGAGTCAAAGCACGCGTGTAACAAGTTGCATGTCTTCAAACAAAACGAGTCATGACTTATGCCCGTTTGAAGTTTGAATTTTCAAACGCTTCGTATAGCGCCCCCCTTTGGCCGATTGGAATAAAATTGGTTTCAGTGATACTTTGACTAACCCTCCACATCTTTGCCAAATGCCATGAACGTGTAACTTTGCATGTATGATTTAGAGGCCGAAGAATAATTTGCATAAAACCGCAATATTGATTGAATTATAAAAAAATTATATTTCACTTTAAAAAAAATCTGGTTGATCAATCTGACCGTATTGGTCCAAAGTTCATGTGAAAAAAGTTTTGTGCACTTGATGCGAAAATCCCAGGAGGAGATAGATTTTTACTGTTTTTCATATAATTCCGAATTGTGGGAGACCTAAAGGTCAGAGGTCAAAAGTTAGAGGGTAAAAGTTGTTCGGCATGAGGAGACGCATACGTGTATACAGGTTTCATGGCTGTAACTAAAACACAGCATGAGCTATACCTGTTCAAAGTTCGCACTTTCGAAGGCTTCCTACAGCGCCACCATTTGGCTGATTGCTATAAAAAATAATAGCGCACTTCGCCACTGTAAACTGAACACATTGATGTTTTTATTTTCATTTTCTCACTAAGTATGTAGGAGTAGAAAGGAACCGAAGTTCCCGTCTACTGTCTGACTGACTGACTGACTGACTGATAGATAAACTAGAAAAATATTGTTCCTTCGAAACAATTGTGGGCTCGCTTCAAGCCAGAAAACAATGGCTATAAAAGTACAAAATGTCAAGATCGCAGGCAGTGCTCTCTTTGACGTTACTGACGTCAACGATTGGTCCATTTTGTTCCAAAAATGTGTTGTGCAAAAGTTGACCCGCTGGTGGCGCTATAACAGGCCAATGTAAAAAGGGTGGTATCTGTTCCTTGACCTATTGGGAATGTGCTTGCAAGATTTCACGCACATTGCAGGCTGTGTTCATGATTTGAGGTGTTTTTGGCTTTGGCCACTTTATCGCTGCTTGCAGCTATATTCATTATTATAATTGTTTTGTGTGTGTGCACTTCATAGGCATATTAGATAAAGGTCCTTAGATTGTGTGTAGAATGTTTCATGCAAATTGCAAAAAAAACTACCTCATAGGCATTAGATAAAGGTCCTTAGATTGTGTGTAGAATGTTTCAAATTGCAACAAAAAAAAAATCCCCAAATAAAAACGGATTTAAGCTCAAAATGATATTGCGCCCCCCTTTGGCCAATTGGGGTAAGATTGGTTTTAGTGATATTTGGACTAACACTCTACATCTTTGCCAAATGCCATGAACATGTTACTTTGCATGTATGATTTAGAGGCAGAAGAATAATTTGCATAAAACTGCAATATTCATTGAATTTATTTAAAAAAGCATGTTTCAATTTTAAAGAAATCCGATCTGACAGATCTTTAGATATCGGTCCAAAGTTCACGTAAAAAAGGTTTTGTGCACGTGGAGCGAAAATTCCAGAATAAAAGCGGGTTTACGCGTTTTACAAACTGCTCAAAATGGCGGAAAATCAAAGGGCGGAGCTTACTTAACAACGACACAGATGTCTTCCGCTTGAGTCAAAGCACATGTGTAACAAGTTGCATGTCTTCAAACGAAATGAGTCATGACTTATGCCCGTTTGAAGTTTGAATTTTCAAACGCTTCGTATAGCGCCCCCCTTTGGCCGATTGGAATAAAATTGGTTTCAGTGATACTTTGACTAACCCTCCACATCTTTGCCAAATGCCATGAACGTGTAACTTTGCATGTATGATTTAGAGGCCGAAGAATAATTTGCATAAAACCGCAATATTGATTGAATTATTAAAAAATTATATTTCACTTTAAAAAAAATCTGGTTGATCAATCTGACCGTATTGGTCCAAAGTTCATGTGAAAAAGGTTTTGTGCACTTGACGCGAAAATCCCAGGAGGAGATAGATTTTTACTGTTTTTCATATAATTCCGAATTGTGGGAGACCTAAAGGTCAGAGGTCAAAAGTTAGAGGGTAAAAGTTGTTCGGCATGAGGAGACGCATACGTGTATACAGGTTTCATGCCTGTACCTCAAACACAGCATGAGCTATACCTGTTCAAAGTTCGCACTTTCGAAGGCTTCGTGCAGCGCCACCATTTGGCCGATTGCTATAAAAAATAATAGCGCACTTCGCCACTGTAAACTGAACACATTGATGTTTTTATTTTCATTTTCTCACTAAGTATGTAGGAGTAGAAAGGAACCGAAGTTCCCGTCTACTGTCTGACTGACTGACTGACTGATAGATAAACTAGAAAAATATTGTTCCTTCGAAACAATTGTGGGCTCGCTTCAAGCCGGAAAACAATGGCTATAAAAGTACAAAATGTCAAGATCGCAGGCAGTGCTCTCTTTGACGTTACTGACGTCAAAGATTGGTCCATTTTGTTCGAAAAATGTGTTGTGCAAAAGTTGACCCGCTGGTGGCGCTATAACAGGCCAATGTAAGAAGGGTGGTATCTGTTCCTTGACCTATTGGGAATGTGCTTGCAAGATTTCACACCCATTGCAGGCTGTGTTCATGATTTGAGGTGTTTTTGGCTTTGGCCACTTTATCGCTGCTTGCAGCTATATTCATTATTATTTTTTATTTTTTTGTGTGTGTGCACTTCATAGGCATATTAGATAAAGGTCCTTAGATTGTGTGTAGAATGTTTCATGCAAATTGCAAAAAAAAAAAATCCTAATGGGTTTAAGCGTTTCACAAACTGCTCAAAATGATATAGCGCCCCCCTTTGGCCAATTGGGGTAAGATTGGTTTTAGTGATATTTGGACTAACACTCTACATCTTTGCCAAATGCCATGAACATGTTACTTTGCATGTATGATTTAGAGGCAGAAGAATAATTTGCATAAAACTGCAATATTCATTGAATTTATTTAAAAAAGCATGTTTCAATTTTAAAGAAATCCGATCTGACAGATCTTTAGATATCGGTCCAAAGTTCACGTAAAAAAGAGTTTTGTGCACGTGGAGCGAAAATTCCAGAATAAAAGCGGGTTTACGCGTTTTACAAACTGCTCAAAATGGCGGAAAATCGAAGGGCGGAGCTTACTTAACAACGACACAGATGTCTTCCGCTCGAGTCAAAGCACGCGTATAACAAGTTGCATGTCTTCAAACGAAACGAGTCATGACTTATGCCTGTTTGAAGTTTGAATTTTCAAACGCTTCGTATAGCGCCCCCCTTTGGCCGATTGGAATAAAATTGGTTTCAGTGATACTTTGACTAACCCTCCACATCTTTGCCAAATGCCATGAACGTGTACCTTTGCATGTATGATTTAGAGGCCGAAGAATAATTTGCATAAAACCGCAATATTGATTAAATTATTAAAAAATTATATTTCACTTTAAAAAAAATCTGGTTGATCAATCTGACCGTATTGGTCCAAAGTTCATGTGAAAAAAGTTTTGTGCACTTGACGCGAAAATCCCAGGAGGAGATAGATTTTTACTGTTTTTCATATAATTCCGAATTGTGGGAGACCTAAAGGTCAGAGGTCAAAAGTTAGAGGGAAAAAGTTGTTCGGCATGAGGAGACGCATAAGTGTATACAGGTTTCATGGCTGTATGTATAACACAGCATGAGCTATACCTGTTCAAAGATCGCACTTTCGAAGGCTTCCTACAGCGCCACCATTTGGCCGATTGCTATAAAAAATAATAGCACACTTCGCCACTGTAAACTGAACACATTGATGTTTTTATTTTCATTTTCTCACTAAGTATGTAGGAGTAGAAAGGAACCGAAGATCCCGTCTACTGATTGCCTGATAGATAAATAAATAATGACAATATCTAAAGTGTGCTCGCCTTATAGGCGAGCCCACAATAATGACAATATCTAATATTGTTCCTTCGAAACAATTGTGGGCTCGCTTCAAGCCAGAAAACAATGGCTATAAAAGTACAAAATGTCAAGATCGCAGGCAGTGCTCTCTTTGACGTTACTGACGTCAACGATTGGTCCATTTTGTTCCAAAAATGTGTTGTGCAAAAGTTGACCCGCTGGTGGCGCTATAACAGGCCAATGTAAAAAGGGTGGTATCTGTTCCTTGACCTATTGGGAATGTGCTTGCAAGATTTCACGCACATTGCAGGCTGTGTTCATGATTTGAGGTGTTTTTGGCTTTGGCCACTTTATCGCTGCTTGCAGCTATATTCATTATTATAATTGTTTTGTGTGTGTGCACTTCATAGGCATATTAGATAAAGGTCCTTAGATTGTGTGTAGAATGTTTCATGCAAATTGCAAAAAAAACTACCTCATAGGCATTAGATAAAGGTCCTTAGATTGTGTGTAGAATGTTTCAAATTGCAACAAAAAAAAAATCCCCAAATAAAAACGGATTTAAGCTCAAAATGATATTGCGCCCCCCTTTGGCCAATTGGGGTAAGATTGGTTTTAGTGATATTTGGACTAACACTCTACATCTTTGCCAAATGCCATGAACATGTTACTTTGCATGTATGATTTAGAGGCAGAAGAATAATTTGCATAAAACTGCAATATTCATTGAATTTATTTAAAAAAGCATGTTTCAATTTTAAAGAAATCCGATCTGACAGATCTTTAGATATCGGTCCAAAGTTCACGTAAAAAAGGTTTTGTGCACGTGGAGCGAAAATTCCAGAATAAAAGCGGGTTTACGCGTTTTACAAACTGCTCAAAATGGCGGAAAATCAAAGGGCGGAGCTTACTTAACAACGACACAGATGTCTTCCGCTTGAGTCAAAGCACATGTGTAACAAGTTGCATGTCTTCAAACGAAATGAGTCATGACTTATGCCCGTTTGAAGTTTGAATTTTCAAACGCTTCGTATAGCGCCCCCCTTTGGCCGATTGGAATAAAATTGGTTTCAGTGATACTTTGACTAACCCTCCACATCTTTGCCAAATGCCATGAACGTGTAACTTTGCATGTATGATTTAGAGGCCGAAGAATAATTTGCATAAAACCGCAATATTGATTGAATTATTAAAAAATTATATTTCACTTTAAAAAAAATCTGGTTGATCAATCTGACCGTATTGGTCCAAAGTTCATGTGAAAAAGGTTTTGTGCACTTGACGCGAAAATCCCAGGAGGAGATAGATTTTTACTGTTTTTCATATAATTCCGAATTGTGGGAGACCTAAAGGTCAGAGGTCAAAAGTTAGAGGGTAAAAGTTGTTCGGCATGAGGAGACGCATACGTGTATACAGGTTTCATGCCTGTACCTCAAACACAGCATGAGCTATACCTGTTCAAAGTTCGCACTTTCGAAGGCTTCGTGCAGCGCCACCATTTGGCCGATTGCTATAAAAAATAATAGCGCACTTCGCCACTGTAAACTGAACACATTGATGTTTTTATTTTCATTTTCTCACTAAGTATGTAGGAGTAGAAAGGAACCGAAGTTCCCGTCTACTGTCTGTCTGACTGACTGACTGACTGATAGATAAATAATGACAATATCTAAAGTGTGCTCGCCTTATAGGCGAGCCCACAACTAGAAAAATATTGTTCCTTCGAAACAATTGTGGGCTCGCTTCAAGCCAGAAAACAATGGCTATAAAAGCACAAAATGTCAAGATCGCAGGCAGTGCTCTCTTTGACGTTACTGACGTCAAAGATTGGTCCATTTTGTTCCAAAAATGTGTTGTGCAAAAGTTGACCCGCTGGTGGCGCTACAACAGGCCAATGTGAGAAGGTTGGTATCTGTTCCTTGACCTATTGGGAATGTGCTTGCAAGATTTCACGCACATCCCAGGCTGTGTTCATGATTTGAGGTGTTTTTGGCTTTGGCCACTTTATCGCTGCTTGCAGCTATATTTATTATTATTATTTTATAATTTTTGTTGTGTGCACTTCATAGGCATGTTAGATAAAGGTCCTTAGATTGCGTGTAGAATGTTTCATGCAAATTGCAAAAAAAATCCTAGAATAAAAACGGGTTTAAGCGTTTTACAAACTGCTCAAAATTATATAGCGCCCCCCTTTGGCCATTTGGGGTAAGATTGGTTTCAGTGATATTTGAACTAACCCTCTACACTATTTTGTCATGAAAATGTGACTTTGCATGTATGTTTTAGAGGCAGAAGAATAATTTGCATAAAAATGCAATATTGTTTGAATTATTTAAAAAAGCATGTTTCAATGTTAAAGAAATCCGATCTGACAGATCTTTAGATATCGGTCCAAAGTTCACGTAAAAAAAGTTTTGTGCACGTGACGCGAAAATTCCAGAATAAAAGCGGGTTTACGCGTTTTACAAACTGCTCAAAATGGCGGAAAATTGAAGGGCGGAGCTTACTTAACAACGACACAGATGTCTTCCGCTTGAGTCAAAGCACGCGTGTAACAAGTTGCATGTCTTCAAACGAAACGAGTCATGACTTATGCCCGTTTGAAGTTTGAATTTTCAGACGCTTCGTATAGCGCCCCCCTTTGGCCGATTGGAATAAAATTGGTTTCAGTGATACTTTGACTAACCCTCCACATCTTTGCCAAATGCCATGAACGTGTAACTTTGCATGTATGATTTAGAGGCCGAAGAATAATTTGCATAAAACCGCAATATTGATTGAATTATTAAAAAATTATATTTCACTTTGAAAAAAATCTGGTTGATCAATCTGACCGTATTGGTCCAAAGTTCATGTGAAAAAAGTTTTGTGCACTTGACGCGAAAATCCCAGGAGGAGATAGATTTTTACTGTTTTTCATATAATTCCGAATTGTGGGAGACCTAAAGGTCAGAGGTCAAAAGTTAGAGGGTAAAAGTTGTTCGGCATGAGGAGACGCATACGTGTATACGGGTTTCATGGCTGTACCTCAAACACAGCTTGAGCTATACCTGTTCAAAGTTCGCACTTTCGAAGGCTTCCTACAGCGCCACCATTTGGCCGATTGCTGTAAAAAGTAATAGCACACGTCGCCACAGTAAGCTGAACACATTGATGTTTTTATTTTCATTTTCTCACTAAGTATGTAGGAGTTGAAAGCGGACAAAGTATTGAGGAGAACTTGATATGCTCTGGTTGATAGATAAATAATGACAATATCTAAAGTGTGCTCGCCTTATAGGCGAGCCCACAACTAGAAAAATATTGTTCCTTCGAAACAATTGTGGGCTCGCTTCAAGCCAGAAAACAATGGCTATAAAAGTACAAAATATCAAGATCGCAGGCAGTGCTCTCTTTGACGTTACTGACGTCAAAGATTGGTCCATTTTGTTCCAAAAATGTGTTGTGCAAAAGTTGACCCGCTGGTGGCGCTATAACAGGCCAATGTAAGAAGGGTGGTATCTGTTCCTTGACCTATTGGGAATGTGCTTGTAAGATTTCACGCACATTGCAGGCTGTGTTCATGATTTGAGGTGTTTTTGGCTTTGGCCACTTTATCGCTGCTTGCAGCTATATTCATTATTATTCTTTTTTTTGTGTGTGTGCACTTCATAGGCATATTAGATAAAGGTCCTTAGATTGTGTGTAGAATGTTTCATGCAAATTGCAAAACAAAATCCTAACGGGTTTAAGCGTTTCACAAACTGCTCAAAATTATATAGCGCCCCCCTTTGGCCAATTGGGGTAAATTGGTTTTAGTGATATTTGGACTAACACTCTACATCTTTGCCAAATGCCATGAACATGTTACTTTGCATGTATGATTTAGAGGCAGAAGAATAATTTGCATAAAACTGCAATATTCATTGAATTTATTTTAAAAAGCATGTTTCAATTTTAAAGAAATCCGATCTGACAGATCTTTAGATATCGGTCCAAAGTTCACGTAAAAAAAGTTTTGTGCACGTGGAGCGAAAATTCCAGAATAAAAGCGGGTTTACGCGTTTTACAAACTGCTCAAAATGGCGGAAAATTGAAGGGCGGAGCTTACTTAACAACGACACAGATGTCTTCCGCTTGAGTCAAAGCACGCGTGTAACAAGTTGCATGTCTTCAAACGAAACGAGTCATGACTTATGCCCGTTTGAAGTTTGAATTTTCAAACTCTTCGTATAGTGCCCCCCTTTGGCCGATTGGAATAAAATTGGTTTCAGTGATACTTTGACTAACCCTCCACATCTTTGCCAAATGCCATGAACGTGTAACTTTGCATGTATGATTTAGAGGCCGAAGAATAATTTGCATAAAACCGCAATATTGATTGAATTATTAAAAAAATATATTTCACTTTAAAAGAAATCCGCCGAGACTAGTTTGACCGTATTGGTCCAAAGTTCATGTGAAAAAAGTTTCGTGCGCGTAACGCAAAAATCCCAGGAGGAGATAGATTTTTACTGTTTTTTATATAATTCAAAATTCTGGGGGATATAAAGGTCAGAGGTCAAAAGTCAGAGCGTAAAAGTTGTTCGGCATGAGGAGATGCATACGTGTATACAGGTTTCATGACTGTACGTATAACAGAGCATGAGCTCCATCTGTTCAAAGTTCGCACTTTCGAAGGCTTCCTACAGCGCCACCATTTGGCCGATTGCTGTAAAAAATAATAGCACACTTCGCCACTGTAAGCTGAACACATTGATGTTTTTATTTTCATTTTCTGTCTAAGTATGTAGGAGTAGAAAGGAACCGAAGTTTTGAGGAGAACTTGATATGACGGTTAGATATTGTCACTAGAAAATATTGTTCCTTCGAAACAATTGTGGGCTCGCTTCAAGCCGGAAAACAATGGCTATAAATGTACAAAATGTCAAGATCGCAGGCAGTGCTCTCTTTGACGTTACTGACGTCAAAGATCGGTCCATTTTGGACCAAAAATGTGTTGTGCAAAAGTTGACCCGCTGGTGGCGCTATAACAGGCCAATGTGAGAAGGGTGGTATCTGTTCCTTGACCTATTGGGAATGTGCTTGCAAGATTTCACGCACATTGCAGGCTGTGTTCATGATTTGAGGTGTTTTTGGCTTTGGCCACTTTATCGCTGCTTGCAGCTATATTCATTATTTATTTTTATTTTTTTGTGTGTGTGCACTTCATAGGCATATTAGATAAAGGTCCTTAGACTGTGTGTAGAATGTTTCATGCAAATTGCAAAAAAAGAAAAAATCCTATTTTGAGCGTTTCACAAACTGCTCAAAATGATATAGCGCCCCCCTTTGGCCAATTGGGGTAAGATTGGTTTTAGTGATATTTGGACTAACACTCTACATCTTTGCCAAATGCCATGAACATGTTACTTTGCATGTATGATTTAGAGGCAGAAGAATAATTTGCATAAAACTGCAACATTCATTGAATATATTTAAAAAGGCATGTTTCAATTTTAAAGAAATCCGATCTGACAGATCTTTAGATATCGGTCCAAAGTTCACGTAAAAAAAGTTTTGTGCACGTGGAGCGAAAATTCCAGAATAAAAGCGGGTTTACGCGTTTTACAAACTGCTCAAAATGACGGAAAACCGAAGGCCGGAGCTTACTTAACAACGACACAGATGTCTTCCGCTCGAGTCAAAGCACACGTGTAACAAGTTGCATGTCTTCAAACGAAACGAGTCATGACTTATGCCCGTTTGAAGTTTGAATTTTCAAACGCTTCGTATAGCACCCCCCTTTGGCCGATTGGAATAAAATTGGTTTCAGTGATACTTTGACTAACCCTCCACATCTTTGCCAAATGCCATGAACGTGTAACTTTGCATGTATGATTTAGAGGCAGAAGAATAATTTGCATAAAACCGCAATATCTATTGAATTATTAAAAAATGATATTTCACTTTAAAAGAAATCCGCCGAGATAAATCTGACCGTATTGGTCCAAAGTTCATGTGAAAAAGGTTTCGTGCGCGTAACGAAAAAAACCCAGGAGGAGATAGATTTTTACTGTTTTTCATATTATTCCAAATTGTGGGAGACCTAAAGGTCAGAGGTCAAAAGTTAGAGGGTAAAAGTTGTTCGGCATGAGGAGACGCATACGTGTATACAGGTTTCATGGCTGTACCTAAAACACAGCATGAGCTATACCTGTTCAAAGTTCGCACTTTCGAAGGCTTCCTACAGCGCCACCATTTGGCCGATTGCTGTAAAAAGTAATAGCACACTGCGCCACAGTAAGCTGAACACATTGATGTTTTTATTTTCATTTTCTCACTAAGTATGTAGGAGTAGAAAGGAACCGAAGATCCCGTCTACTGATTGCCTGCCTGCCTGCCTGATAGATAAATAAATATTGACAATATCTAAAGTGTGCTCGCCTTATAGGCGAGCCCACAACTAGAAAAATATTGTTCCTTCGAAACAATTGTGGGCTCGCTTCGAGCCAGAAAACAATGGCTATAAAAGTACAAAATGTCAAGATCGCAGGCAGTGCTCTCTTTGACGTTACTGACGTCAAAGATTGGTCCATTTTGTTCCAAAAATGTGTTGTGCAAAAGTTGACCCGCTGGTGGCGCTATAACAGGCCAATGTAAGAAGGGTGGTATCTGTTCCTTGACCTATTGGGAATGTGCTTGCAAGATTTCACGCACATTGCAGGCTGTGTTCATGATTTGAGGTGTTTTTGGCTTTGGCCACTTTATCGTTGCTTGCAGCTATATTCATTATTATTATTTTTTCGTGTGTGTGCACTTCATAGGCATATTAGATAAAGGTCCTTAGATTGTGTGTAGAATGTTTCATGCAAATTGCAAAAAAAAAAATCCTAACGGGTTTAAGCATTTCACAAACTGCTCAAAATGATATAGCGCCCCCCTTTGGCCAATTGGGGTAAGATTGGTTTTAGTGATATTTGGACTAACACTCTACATCTTTGCCAAATGCCATGAACATGTTACTTTGCATGTATGATTTAGAGGCAGAAGAATAATTTGCATAAAACTGCAATATTCATTGAATTTATTTAAAAAAGCATGTTTCAATTTTAAAGAAATCCGATCTGACAGATCTTTAGATATCGGTCCAAAGTTCACGTAAAAAAAGTTTTGTGCACGTGGAGCGAAAATTCCAGAATAAAAGCGGGTTTACGCGTTTTACAAACTGCTCAATATGGCGGAAAATCGAAGGGCGGAGCTTACTTAACAACGACACAGATGTCTTCCGCTCGAGTCAAAGCACGCGTGTAACAAGTTGCATGTCTTCAAACAAAACGAGTCATGACTTATGCCCGTTTGAAGTTTGAATATTCAAACGCTTCGTATAGCGCCCCCCTTTGGCCGATTGGAATAAAATTGGTTTCAGTGATACTTTGACTAACCCTCCACATCTTTGCCAAATGCCATGAATGTGTAACTTTGCATGTATGATTTAGAGGCCGAAGAATAATTTGCATAAAACCGCAACATTGATTGAATTATTAATAAAATATATTTCACTTTAAAAGAAATCCGCCGAGACTAGTTTGACCGTATTGGTCCAAAGTTCATGTGAAAAAAGTTTCATGCGCGTATCGCAAAGATCCCAGGAGGAGATAGATTTTTACTGTTTTTCATATAATTCCAAATTCTGAGGGATCTAAAGATCAGAGGTCAAAAGTCAGAGTGTAAAAATTGTTCGGCATGAGGAGACGCATACGTGTATACAGGTTTCATGGCTGTACGTATAACAGAGCATGAGCTATACCTGTTCAAAGTTCGCACTTTCGAAGGCTTCCTACAGCGCCACCATTTGGCCGATTGCTGTAAAAAGTAATAGCACACGTCGCCACAGTAAGCTGAACACATTGATGTTTTTATTGTCATTTTCTCACTAAGTATGTAGGAGTAGAAAGGAACCGAAGTTTTGAGGAGAACTTGATATGACGGTTAGATATTGTCACTAGAAAATATTGTTCCTTCGAAACAATTGTGGGCTCGCTTCAAGCCAGAAAACAATGGCTATAAAAGTACAAAATGTCAAGATCGCAGGCAGTGCTCTCTTTGACGTTACTGACGTCAAAGATTGGTCCATTTTGTTCCAAAAATGTGTTGTGCAAAAGTTGACCCGCTGGTGGCGCTATAACAGGCCAATGTGAGAAGGGTGCTATCTGTTCCTTGACCTATTGGGAATGTGCTTGCAAGATTTCACGCACATTGCAGGCTGTGTTCATGATTTGAGGTGTTTTTGGCCTTGGCCACTTTATCGCTGCTTGCAGCTATATTTATAATTATTATTATATTTTTTGTGTGTGTGCACTTCATAGGCATATTAGATAAAGGTCCTTAGATTGTGTGTAGAATGTTTCATGCAAATTGCGAAAAAAATCCTAACGGGTTTAAGCGTTTCACAAACTGCTCAAAATGATATAGCGCCCCCCTTTGGCCAATTGGGGTAAGATTGGTTTTAGTGATATTTGGACTAACACTCTACATCTTTGCCAAATGCCATGAACATGTTACTTTGCATGTATGATTTAGAGGCAGAAGAATAATTTGCATAAAACTGCAATATTCATTGAATTTATAAAAAAAGCATGTTTCAATTTTAAAGAAATCCGATCTGACAGATCTTTAGATATTGGTCCAAAGTTCACGTAAAAAAAGTTTTGTGCACGTGACGCGAAAATTCCAGAATAAAAGCGGGTTTACGTGTTTTACAAACTGCTCAAAATGGCGGAAAATCGAAGGGCGGAGCTTACTTAACAACGACACAGATGTCTTCCGCTCGAGTCAAAGCACGCGTGTAAGCAAGTTGCATGTCTTAAAACAAAACGAGTCATGACTTATGCCCGTTTGAAGTTTGAATTTTCAAACGCTTCGTATAGCGCCCCCCTTTGGCCGATTGGAATAAAATTGGTTTCAGTGATACTTTGACTAACCCTCTACATCTTTGCCAAATGCCATGAACGTGTAACTTTGCATGTATGATTTAGAGGCCGAAGAATAATTTGCATAAAACCGCAATATTGATTGAATTATTAAAAAATTATATTTCACTTTAAAAAAAATCTGGTTGATCAATCTGACCGTATTGGTCCAAAGTTCATGTGAAAAAAGTTTCGTGCGCGTAACGAAAAAAACCCAGGAGGAGATAGATTTTTACTGTTTTTCATATAATTCAAAATTCTGGGGGATCTAAAGGTCAAAGGTCAAAAGTCAGAGCGTAAAAGTTGTTCGGCATGAGGAGACGCATACGTGCATACAGGTTTCATGGCTTTACCTCAAACACAGCATGAGCTATACCTGTTCAAAGTTCGCACTTTCGAAGGCTTCCTACAGCGCCACCATTTGGCCGATTGCTGTATAAAATAATAGCACACGTCGCCACTGTAGGCTGAACACATTGATGTTTTTATTTTCATTTTCTCACTAAGTATGTAGGAGTAGAAAGGAACCGAAGTTTTTTGATACTTGCACTGACTGCCTGCCTAGTATAGAAATAATGACAATATCTAAAGTGTGCTCGCCTTATAGGCGAGCCCACAACTAGAAAATATTGTTCCTTCGAAACAATTGTGGGCTCGCTTCAAGCCAGAAAACAATGGCTATAAAAGTACAAAATGTCAAGATCGCAGGCAGTGCTCTCTTTGACGTTACTGACGTCAAAGATTGGTCCATTTTATTTCAAAAATGTGTTGTGCAAAAGTTGACCCGCTGGTGGCGCTATAACAGGCCAATGTAAGAAGGGAGGTATCTGTTCCTTGACCTATTGGGAATGTGCTTGCAAGATTTCACGCACATTGCAGGCTGTGTTCATGATTTGAGGTGTTTTTGGCTTTGGCCACTTTATCGCTGCTTGCAGTTATATTTATTATTATGTTTTTTTTGTGTTTGTGCACTTCATAGGCATATTAGATAAAGGTCCTTAGATTGTGTGTAGAATGTTTCATGCAAATTGCTAAAAAAATCCTAACGGGTTTAAGCGTTTCACAAACTGCTCAAAATGATATAGCGCCCCCCTTTGGCCAATTGGGGTAAGATTGGTTTTAGTGATATTTGGACTAACACTCTACATCTTTGCCAAATGCCATGAACATGTTACTTTGCATGTATGATTTAGAGGCAGAAGAATAATTTGCATAAAACTGCAATATTCATTGAATTTATTTAAAAAAGCATGTTTCAATTTTAAAGAAATCCGATCTGACAGATCTTTAGATATCGGTCCAAAGTTCACGTAAAAAAAGTTTTGTGCACATGGAGCGAAAGTTCCAGAATAAAAGCGGGTTTACGCGTTTTACAAACTGCTCAAAATTGCGGAAAATCGAAGGGCGGAACTTACTTAACAACGACACAGATGTCTTCCGCTTGAGTCAAAGCACGCGTGTAACAAGTTGCATGTCTTCAAACGAAACGAGTCATGACTTATGCCCGTTTGAAGTTTGAATTTTCAAACGCTTCGTATAGCGCCCCCCTTTGGCCGATTGGAATAAAATTGGTTTCAGTGATACTTTGACTAACCCTCCACATCTTTGCCAATTGCCATGAACGTGTAACTTTGCATGTATGATTTAGAGGCCGAAGAATAATTTGCATAAAACCGCAATATTGATTGAATTATTAAAAAATTATATTTCACTTTAAAAAAAATCTGGTTGATCAATCTGACCGTATTGGTCCAAAGTTCATGTGAAAAAAGTTTTGTGCACTTGACGCGAAAATCCCAGGAGGAGATAGATTTTTACTGTTTTTCATATAATTCCAAATTGTGGGAGACCTAAAGGTCAGAGGTCAAAAGTTAGAGGGTAAAAGTTGTTCGGCATGAGGAGACGCATAAGTGTATACAGGTTTCATGGCTGTATGTATAACACAGCATGAGCTATACCTGTTCAAAGATCGCACTTTCGAAGGCTTCCTACAGCGCCACCATTTGGCCGATTGCTGTAAAAAGTAATAGCACGCGTCGCCACAGTAAGCTGAACACATTGATGTTTTTATTTTCATTTTCTGTCTAAGTATGTAGGAGTAGAAAGGAACCGAAGTTTTGAGGAGAACTTGATATGACGGTTAGATATTGTCACTAGAAAAATATTGTTCCTTCGAAACAATTGTGGGCTCGCTTCAAGCCAGAAAACAATGGCTATAAAAGCACAAAATGTCAAGATCGCAGGCAGTGCTCTCTTTGACGTTACTGACGTCAAAGATTGGTCCATTTTGTTCCAAAAATGTGTTGTGCAAAAGTTGACCCGCTGGTGGCGCTATAACAGGCCAATGTGAGAAGGTTGGTATCTGTTCCTTGACCTATTGGGAATGTGCTTGCAAGATTTCACGCACATCCCAGGCTGTGTTCATGATTTGAGGTGTTTTTGGCTTTGGCCACTTTATCGCTGCTTGCAGCTATATTTATTATTATTATTATTTTATAATTGTTTTGTGTGCACTTCATAGGCTAAATAAAGATAAAGGTCCTTAGATTGCGTGTAGAATGTTTCATGCAAATTGCAAAAAAAATCCTAGAATAAAAATGGGTTTAAGCGTTTTACAAACTGCTCAAAATTATATAGTGCCCCCCTTTGGCCATTTGGGGTAAGATTGGTTTCAGTGATATTTGAACTAACCCTCTACACTATTTTGTCATGAAAATGTGACTTTGCATGTATGTTTTAGAGGCAGAAGAATAATTTGCATAAAAATGCAATATTGTTTGAATTATTTAAAAAAGCATGTTTCAATGTTAAAGAAATCCAATCTGACAGATCTTTAGATATCGGTCCAAAGTTCACGTAAAAAAAGTTTTGTGCACGTGATGCGAAAATTCCAGAATAAAAGCGGGTTTACGCGTTTTACAAACTGCTCAAAATGGCGGATAATTGAAGGGCGGAGCTTACTTAACAACGACACAGATGTCTTCCGCTTGAGTCAAAGCACGCGTGTAACAAGTTGCATGTCTTCAAACGAAACGAGTCATGACTTATGCCCGTTTGAAGTTTGAATTTTCAGACGCTTCGTATAGCGCCCCCCTTTGGCCGATTGGAATAAAATTGGTTTCACTGATACTTTGACTAACCCTCTACATCTTTGCCAAATGCCATGAACGTGTAACTTTGCATGTATGATTTAGAGGCCGAATAACAATTTGCATAAAACCGCAATATAGATTGAATTATAAAAAAAATATATTTCACTTTAAAAGAAATCCGGCGAGACTAGTTTGACCGTCTTGGTCCAAAGTTCATGTGAAAAAAGTTTTGTGAGCATAACGCGAAAATCCCAGGAGGAGATAGATTTTTACTGTTTTTCATATAATTCCAAATTTTGGGGGATCTAAAGGTCAGAGGTGAAAAGTCAGAGCGTAAAAGTTGTTCGGCATGAGGAGACGCTTACGTGTATATAGGGTTCATGGCTGTACGTATAACAGAGCATGAGCTCTACCTGTTCAAAGTTCGCACTTTCGAAGGCTTCCTACAGCGCCACCATTTGGCCGATTGCCGTATAAAATAATAGCACACTTCGCCACTGTAAGCTGAACACATTGATGTTTTTATTTTCATTTTCTCACTAAGTATGTAGGAGTAGAAAGGAACCGAAGTTTTGAGGAGAACTTGATATGACAATATCAAGTTCTCACTAGAAAAATATTGTTCCTTCGAAACAATTGTGGGCTCGCTTCAAGCCAGAAAACAATGGCTATAAAAGCACAAAATGTCAAGATCGCAGGCAGTGCTCTCTTTGACGTTACTGACGTCAAAGATTGGTCCATTTTGTTCCAAAAATGTGTTATGCAAAAGTTGACCCGCTGGTGGCGCTATAACAGGCCAATGTGAGAAGGTTGGTATCTGTTCCTTGACCTATTGGGAATGTGCTTGCAAGATTTCACGCACATCCCAGGCTGTGTTCATGATTTGAGGTGTTTTTGGCTTTGGACACTTTATCGCTGCTTGCAGCTATATTTATTATTATTATTTTATAATTTTTTTGTGTGCACTTCATAGGCATGTTAGATAAAGGTCCTTAGATTGCGTGTAGAATGTTTCATGCAAATTACAAAAAAAATCCTAGAATAAAAACGGGTTTAAGCGTTTTACAAACTGCTCAAAATTATATAGCGCCCCCCTTTGGCCATTTGGGGTAAGATTGGTTTCAGTGATATTTGAACTAACCCTCTACACTATTTTGTCATGAAAATGTGACTTTGCATGTATGTTTTAGAGGCAGAAGAATAATTTGCATAAAAATGCAATATTGTTTGAATTATTTAAAAAAGCATGTTTCAATGTTAAAGAAATCCGATCTGACAGATCTTTAGATATCGGTCCAAAGTTCACGTAAAAAAGGTTTTGTGCACGTGACGCGAAAATTCCAGAATAAAAGCGGGTTTACGCGTTTTACAAACTGCTCAAAATGGCGGAAAATCAAAGGGCGGAGCTTACTTAACAACGACACAGATGTCTTCCGCTTGAGTCAAAGCACGCGTGTAACAAGTTGCATGTCTTCAAACGAAACGAGTCATGACTTATGCCCGTTTGAAGTTTGAATTTTCAGACGCTTCGTATAGCGCCCCCCTTTGGCCGATTGGAATAAAATTGGTTTCAGTGATACTTTGACTAACCCTCCACATCTTTGCCAAATGCCATGAACGTGTAACTTTGCATGTATGATTTAGAGGCCGAAGAATAATTTGCATAAAACCGCAATATAGATTGAATTATAAAAAAAAAATATTTCACTTTAAAAGAAATCCGGCGAGACTAGTTTGACCGTATTGGTCCAAAGTTCATGTGAAAAAGGTTTTGTGAGCATAACGCGAAAATCCCAGGAGGAGATAGATTTTTACTGTTTTTCATATAATTCCAAATTTTGGGGGATCTAAAGGTCAGAGGTGAAAAGTCAGAGCGTAAAAGTTGTTCGGCATGAGGAGACGCATACGTGTATACAGGTTTCATGGCTGTACGTATAACAGAGCATGAGCTCTACCCTGTTCAAAGTTCGCACTTTCGAAGGCTTCCTACAGCGCCACCATTTGGCCGATTGCTGTATAAAATAATAGCACACTTCGCCACTGTAAGCTGAACACATTGATGTTTTTATTTTCATTTTCTCACTAAGTATGTAGGAGTAGAAAGGAACCGAAGTTTTGAGGAGAACTTGATATGACAATATCAAGTTCTCACTAGAAAAATATTGTTCCTTCGAAACAATTGTGGGCTCGCTTCAATCCAGAAAACAATGGCTATAAAAGTACAAAATGTCAAGATCGCAGGCAGTGCTCTCTTTGACGTTACTGACGTCAAAGATTGGTCGATTTTGTTCCAAAAAAGTGTTGTGCAAAAGTTGACCCGCTGGTGGCGCTATAACAGGCCAATGTAAGAAGGGTAGTATCTGTTCCTTGACCTACTGGGAATGTGCTTGCAAGATTTCACGCACATTGCAGGCTGTGTTCATGATTTGAGGTGTTTTTGGCTTTGGCCACTTTATCGCTGCTTGCAGCTATATTCATTATTATTTTTTTTTTTGTGTGTGTGTGTGTGTGTGTGTGTGCACTTCATAGGCATATTAGATAAAGGTCCTTAGATTGTGTGTAGAATGTTTCATGCAAATTGCAAAAAAAAAATCCTAACGGGTTTACGCGTTTCACAAACTGCTCAAAATGATATAGCGCCCCCCTTTGGCCAATTAGGGTAAGATTGGTTTTAGTGATATTTGGACTAACACTCTACATCTTTGCCAAATGCCATGAACATGTTACTTTGCATGTATGATTTAGAGGCAGAAGAATAATTTGCATAAAACTGCAATATTCATTGAATTTATCTAAAAAAGCATGTTTCAATTTTAAAGAAATCCGATCTGACAGATCTTTAGATATCGGTCCAAAGTTCACGTAAAAAAAGTTTTGTGCACGTGGAGCGGAAATTCCAGAATAAAAGCGGGTTTACGCGTTTTACAAACTGCTCAAAATGGCGGAAAATCGAAGGGCGGAGCTTACTTAACAACGACACAGATGTCTTCCGCTTGAGTCAAAGCACGCGTGTAACAAGTTGCATGTCTTCAAACGAAACGAGTCATGACTTATGCCCGTTTGAAGTTTGAATTTTCAAACGCTTCGTATAGCGCCCCCCTTTGGCCGATTGGAATAAAATTGGTTTCAGTGATACGTTGACTAACCCTCCACATCTTTGCCAAATGCCATGAACGTGTAACTTTGCATGTATGATTTAGAGGCCGAAGAATAATTTGCATAAAACCGCAATATTGATTGAATTATTAAAAAAATATATTTCACTTTAAAAGAAATCCGCCGAGACTAGTTTGACCGTATTGGTCCAAAGATCATGTGAAAAAAGTTTCATGCGCGTTATGCAAAAATCCCAGGAGGAGATAGATTTTTACTGTTTTTCATATAATTCAAAATTCTGGGGGATCTAAAGGTCAGAGGTCAAAAGTCAGAGCGTAAAAGTTGTTCGGCATGAGGAGACGCATACGTGTATACAGGTTTCATGGCTTTACCTCAAATACAGCATGAGCTATACCTGTTCAAAGTTCGCACTTTCGAAGGCTTCCTACAGCGCCACCATTTGGCCGATTGCTGTAAAAAGTAATAGCACACGTCGCCACAGTAAGCTGAACACATTGATGTTTTTATTTTCATTTTCTCACTAAGTATGTAGGAGTAGAAAGGAACCGAAGTTTTTTGATACTTGCACTGACTGCCTGCCTAGTATAGAAATAATGACAATATCTAAAGTGTGCTCGCCTTATAGGCGAGCCCACAACTAGAAAAATATTGTTCCTTCGAAACAATTGTGGGCTCGCTTCAAGCCGGAAAACAATGGCTATAAAAGCACAAAATGTCAAGATCGCAGGCAGTGCTCTCTTTGACGTTACTGACGTCAAAGATTGGTCCATTTTGTTCCAAAAATGTGTTGTGCAAAAGTTGACCCGCTGGTGGCGCTATAACAGGCCAATGTGAGAAGGTTGGTATCTGTTCCTTGACCTATTGGGAATGTGCTTGCAAGATTTCACGCACATCCCAGGCTGTGTTCATGATTTGAGGTGTTTTTGGCTTTGGACACTTTATCGCTGCTTGCAGCTATATTTATTATTATTATTTTATAATTTTTTTGTGTGCACTTCATAGGCATGTTAGATAAAGGTCCTTAGATTGCGTGTAGAATGTTTCATGCAAATTGCAAAAAAAATCCTAGAATAAAAACGGGTTTAAGCGTTTTACAAACTGCTCAAAATTACATAGCGCCCCCCTTTGGCCATTTGGGGTAAGATTGGTTTCAGTGATATTTGAACTAACCCTCTACACTATTTTGTCATGAAAATGTGACTTTGCATGTATGTTTTAGAGGCAGAAGAATAATTTGCATAAAAATGCAATATTGTTTGAATTATTTAAAAAAGCATGTTTCAATGTTAAAGATATCCGATCTGACAGATCTTTAGATATCGGTCCAAAGTTCACGTAAAAAAAGTTTTGTGCACGTGACGCGAAAGTTCCAGAATAAAAGCGGGTTTACGCGTTTTACAAACTGCTCAAAATGGCGGAAAATTGAAGGGCGGAGCTTACTTAACAACGACACATATGTCTTCCGCTTGAGTCAAAGCACGCGTGTAACAAGTTGCATGTCTTCAAACGAAACGAGTCATGACTTATGCCCGTTTGAAGTTTGAATTTTCAGACGCTTCGTATAGCGCCCCCCTTTGGCCGATTGGAATAAAATTGGTTTCAGTGATACTTTGACTAACCCTCCACATCTTTGCCAAATGCCATGAACGTGTAACTTTGCATGTATGATTTAGAGGCCGAAGAATAATTTGCATAAAACCGCAATATTGATAAAATTATTAAAAAATTATATTTCACTTTTAAAAAAATCTGGTTGATCAATCTGACCGTATTGGTCCAAAGTTCATGTGAAAAAAGTTGTGTACGCTTAACGCAAAAATTCCAGGAGGAGATAGATTTTTACTGTTTATCATATAATTCCAAATTGTGGGAGATCTAAAGGTCAGAGGTCAAAAGTCAGAGGCTAAAAGTTGTTCGGCATGAGGAGACGCATACGTGTATACAGGTTTCATGCCTGTACCTCAAACACAGCATGAGCTATACCTGTTCAAAGTTCGCACTTTCGAAGGCTTCGTGCAGCGCCACCATTTGGCCGATTGCTATAAAAAATAATAGCGCACTTCGCCACTGTAAACTGAACACATTGATGTTTTTATTTTCATTTTCTCACTAAGTATGTAGGAGTAGAAAGGAACCGAAGTTCCCGTCTACTGTCTGACTGACTGACTGACTGATAGATAAACTAGAAAAATATTGTTCCTTCGAAACAATTGTGGGCTCGCTTCAAGCCAGAAAACAATGGCTATAAAAGCACAAAATGTCAAGATCGCAGGCAGTGCTCTCTTTGACGTTACTGACGTCAACGATTGGTCCATTTTGTTCCAAAAATGTGTTGTGCAAAAGTTGACCCGCTGGTGGCGCTATAACAGGCCAATGTGAGAAGGGTGGTATCTGTTCCTTGACCTATTGGGAATGTGCTTGCAAGATTTCACGCACATTGCAGGCTGTGTTCATGATTTGAGGTGTTTTTGGCTTTGGCCACTTTATCGCTGCTTGCAGCTATATTCATTATTATTATTTTTTTGTGTGTGTGCACTTCATAGGCATATTAGATAAAGGTCCTTAGATTGTGTGCAGAATGTTTCATGCAAATTGCAAAAAAAAAATCCTAGCGGGTTTAAGCGTTTCACAAACTGCTCAAAATGATATAGCGCCCCCCTTTGGCCAATTGGGGTAAGATTGGTTTTAGTGATATTTGGACTAACACTCTACATCTTTGCCAAATGCCATGAACATGTTACTTTGCATGTATGATTTAGAGGCAGAAGAATAATTTGCATAAAACTGCAATATTCATTGAATTTATTTTAAAAAGCATGTTTCAATTTTAAAGAAATCCGATCTGACAGATCTTTAGATATCGGTCCAAAGTTCACGTAAAAAAAGTTTTGTGCACGTGGAGCGAAAATTCCAGAATAAAAGCGGGTTTACGCGTTTTACAAACTGCTCAAAATGGCGGAAAATCGAAGGGCGGAGCTTACTTAACAACGACACAGATGTCTTCCGCTTGAGTCAAAGCACGCGTGTAACAAGTTGCATGTCTTCAAACGAAACGAGTCATGACTTATGCCCGTTTGAAGTTTGAATTTTCAAACGCTTCGTATAGCGCCCCCCTTTGGCCGATTGGAATAAAATTGGTTTCAGTGATACTTTGACTAACCCTCCACATCTTTGCCAAATGCCATGAACGTGTAACTTTGCATGTATGATTTAGAGGCCGAAGAATAATTTGCATAAAACCGCAATATTGATTGAATTATTAAAAAATTATATTTCACTTTAAAAAAAATCTGGTTGATCAATCTGACCGTATTGGTCCAAAGTTCATGTGAAAAAAGTTTTGTGCACTTGACGGGAAAATCCCAGGAGGAGATAGATTTTTACTGTTTTTCATATAATTCCGAATTGTGGGAGACCTAAAGGTCAGAGGTCAAAAGTTAGAGGCTAAAAGTTGTTCGGCATGAGGAGACGCATAAGTGTATACAGGTTTCATGGCTGTACCTCAAACACAGCATGAGCTCTACCTGTTCAAAGTTCGCACTTTCGAAGGCTAACTACAGCGCCACCATTTGGCCGATTGCTATAAAAAATAATAGCGCACTTCGCCACTGTAAACTGAACACATTGATGTTTTTATTTTCATTTTCTCACTAAGTATGTAGGAGTAGAAAGGAACCGAAGTTCCCGTCTACTGTCTGACTGACTGATAGATAAATAATGACAATATCTAAAGTGTGCTCGCCTTATAGGCGAGCCCACAATAATGACAATATCTAAAGTGTGCTCGCCTTATAGGCGAGCCCACAACTAGAAAAATATTGTTCCTTCGAAACAATTGTGGGCTCGCTTCAAGCCAGAAAACAATGGCTATAAAAGCACAAAATGTCAAGATCGCAGGCAGTGCTCTCTTTGACGTTACTGACGTCAAAGATTGGTCCATTTTGTTCCAAAAATGTGTTGTGCAAAAGTTGACCCGCTGGTGGCGCTATAACAGGCCAATGTGAGAAGGTTGGTATCTGTTCCTTGACCTATTGGGAATGTGCTTGCAAGATTTCACGCACATCCCAGGCTGTGTTCATGATTTGAGGTGTTTTTGGCTTTGGACACTTTATCGCTGCTTGCAGCTATATTTATTATTATTATTTTATAATTTTTTGTGTGCACTTCATAGGCATGTTAGATAAAGGTCCTTAGATTGCGTGTAGAATGTTTCATGCAAATTGCAAAAAAAATCCTAGAATAAAAACGGGTTTAAGCGTTTTACAAACTGCTCAAAATTATATAGCGCCCCCCTTTGGCCATTTGGGGTAAGATTGGTTTCAGTGATATTTGAACTAACCCTCTACACTATTTTGTCATGAAAATGTGACTTTGCTTGTATGTTTTAGAGGCAGAAGAATAATTTGCATAAAAATGCAATATTGTTTGAATTATTTAAAAAAGCATGTTTCAATGTTAAAGAAATCCGATCTGACAGATCTTTAGATATCGGTCCAAAGTTCATGTAAAAAAATGTTTTGTGCACGTGACGCGAAAATTCCAGAATAAAAGCGGGTTTACGCGTTTTACAAACTGCTCAAAGTGGCGGAAAATCGAAGGGCGGAGCTTACTTAACAACGACACAGATGTCTTCCGCTTGGGTCAAAGCATGCGTGTAACAAGTTGCATGTCTTCAAACGAAACGAGTCATGACTTATGCCCGTTTGAAGTTTGAATTTTCAAACGCTTCGTATAGCGCCCCCCTTTGGCCGATTGGAATAAAATTGGTTTCAGTGATACTTTGACTAACCCTCCACATCTTTGCCAAATGCCATGAACGTGTAACTTTGCATGCATGATTTAGAGGCAGAAGAATAATTTGCATAAAACCGCAATATTTATTGAATTATTAAAAAATTATATTTCACTTTAAAAGAAATCCGCCGAGATAAATCTGACCGTATTGGTCCAAAGTTCATGTGAAAAAAGTTTCGTGCGCGTATCGAAAAAAACCCAGGAGGAGATAGATTTTTACTGTTTTTCATATAATTCCGAATTGTGGGAGACCTAAAGGTCAGAGGTCAAAAGTTAGAGGGTAAAAGTTGTTCGGCATGAGGAGACGCATAAGTGTATACAGGTTTCATGGCTGTATGTATAACACAGCATGAGCTATACCTGTTCAAAGATCGCACTTTCGAAGGCTTCCTACAGCGCCACCATTTGGCCGATTGCTGTAAAAAGTAATAGCACACTTCGCCACTGTAAACTGAACACATTGATGTTTTTATTTTCATTTTCTCACTAAGTATGTAGGAGTAGAAAGGAACCGAAGATCCCGTCTACTTACTAGATAAATAAATAACTAGAAAATGTGCAATTTGGGAAATTGCGAGTGTGGTTGCCTGCCCTGCCGCCCCCTATGGGTCGAAGTGGAAATGCTTTTGGGGATTTGTTGAATATCCCACCTGCAACTTGTGGTTAAAATTTGGTGTTGACTGGATGTTTCGTTTGTGATTTATGGCTATTTTTGGCGAAACTGGCCCCTCTCGCTAACTTCGTAAGCCTGTTCCGGACGAACGGTATGGACTATCGAAATATCGCTTGAACATGTTTATCGCATGGGTATCCCATAGATCATGTGTACCGATTTTTGTGACATTTGGAGAAAATATGTAGGAAAAGTAGCAAAAAGTGTGTTTTGAAGAAAATTCAAAATGGCGGAAAATCTATCCTGACGCAAATGGGCGTGGCCTATATGACGAGATGCGTCATGACCCAAGGAATCCAGGGAAAAAATAATTTTAATTTTCCGACCTACGGTTCAAGAGTTATAAGCCAAAACGTAAAGTGAGTTGTTATAGCGCCACCATGAGGCCGAATGATGTAATAATTTTTCAGTTAATCCTTGCATGCATTATGAACCTCCTCTCCAAGTTTTGAAACTGTAGCCCCAATGGTTTGTGAGAGAAAAATTATTGAATGTGAGTTTTTGTGATTCCCATTATAAGTCAATGGGGAAAATTAATTCACTAATAAATTAATATCAATTAAACGATACAACCTTTCTCTTAGCAAAATGATAGCACACAATTCCCGATGAAGCCGGTCGATTTGACATATGGCGCGAGTGTGTGGCGCAAAAACTGTGGGCCGTGAAACGCGCCGAAAAAAAAGTTTATCTAGAATAAAGAAGAAAAACTAAAGTTTCCCTAGGACTATAGTGTGTTGCCCTGTAAGGGCAACCACACTAACTAGAAAATGTGCAATTTGGGAAATTGCGAGTGTGGTTGCCCGGCGCCCCCTATGGGTCGAAATGGAAATGCTTTTGGGGATTTGTTGAGTATACCACCCCCGACTAGTGGTTAAAATGTGGTGTTGACTGGATGTTTCGTTCCGGATTTATGGCTATTTTTTGCGAAACGGGCCCCTCCCGCTAACTTTGGAAGGCTGTTACGGAGGAACGGTATGGACTATCGAAATATCGCTTGAATTTGTTCATCGCATGGGTCCAGAGATCATGTGTACTGATTTTTGTGACATTTGGAGAAAATATGTAGGAAAAGGAGCAAAAAGTGTGTTTTGAAGAAAATTCAAAATGGCGGAAAATCTATCCTGACGCAAATGGGCGGGGCCTATATGGGGAGATGCGTCATGACCCAAGGAATCCAGGGAAAAAGGAATTTTAATTTTCCGACCTACGGTTAGAGAGTTATAGGCCGAAACGTAAAGTGGGCTGTTATAGCGCCACCATCTGGCCGATTGATGTAATTATTTTTCAGTTAATCCTTAGAAGCACTAGGAATCTCCTCTCCAAATTGTGAAACTGTAGCCCTTAAGACTTTTGAGAGAAAAATACTTGAACTCGGCTCCCATTATAAGTCAATGGGAAAATTAATTCACTAATAAATTAATATCAATTAAACTATACAACTTTTCTCTTAGAAAAGTAATAGCACACTATTCCCAATCAAGCCGGTCGATTTGACATATGGTGCGAGTGTGTGGCGCAAAAACTGTGGGAGGAGATTCGCGCCGAAAAAAAGGTTACTCCAGTAAGTAAAGGATAATAAAGTTACCCTAGAACTATAGTGTGGTTGCCCTGTAAGGGCAACCACACTAATGACAATATCTAAAGTGTGCTCGCCTTATAGGCGAGCCCACAACTAGAAAAATATTGTTCCTTCGAAACAATTGTGGGCTCGCTTCAAGCCAGAAAACAATGGCTATAAAAGTACAAAATGTCAAGATCGCAGGCAGTGCTCTCTTTGACGTTACTGACGTCAAAGATTGGTCCATTTTGTTCCAAAAATGTGTTGTGCAAAAGTTGACCCGCTGGTGGCGCTATAACAGGCCAATGTAAGAAGGGTGGTATCTGTTCCTTGACCTATTGGGAATGTGCTTGCAAGATTTCACGCACATTGCAGGCTGTGTTCATGATTTGAGGTGTTTTTGGCTTTGGCCACTTTATCGCTGCTTGCAGCTATATTCATTATTATTATTTTTGTGTGTGTGTGCACTTCATAGGCATATTAGATAAAGGTCCTTAGATTGTGTGTAGAATGTTTCATGCAAATTGCAAAAAAAATCCAAACGGGTTTAAGCGTTTCACAAACTGCTCAAAATGATATAGCGCCCCCCTTTGGCCAATTGGGGTAAGATTGGTTTTAGTGATATTTGGACTAACACTCTACATCTTTGCCAAATGCCATGAACATGTTACTTTGCATGTATGATTTAGAGGCAGAAGAATAATTTGCATAAAACTGCAATATTTATTGAATTTATTTAAAAAAGCATGTTTCAATTTTAAAGAAATCCGATCTGACAGATCTTTAGATATCGGTCCAAAGTTCACGTAAAAAAAGTTTTGTGCACGTGGAGCGAAAATTCCAGAATAAAAGCGGGTTTACGCGTTTTACAAACTGCTCAAAATGGCGGAAAATTGAAGGGCGGAGCTTACTTAACAACGACACAGATGTCTTCCGCTCGAGTCAAAGCACGCGTGTAACAAGTTGCATGTCTTCAAACGAAACGAGTCATGACTTATGCCCGTTTGAAGTTTGAATTTTCAAACGCTTCGTATAGCGCCCCCCTTTGGCCGATTGGAATAAAATTGGTTTCAGTGATACTTTGACTAACCCTCCACATCTTTGCCAAATGCCATGAACGTGTAACTTTGCATGTATGATTTAGAGGCCGAAGAATAATTTGCATAAAACCGCAATATTGATTGAATTATTAAAAAATTATATTTCACTTTAAAAAAAATCTGGTTGATCAATCTGACCGTATTGGTCCAAAGTTCATGTTAAAAAGGTTTTGTGCGCGTAACGCAAAAATCCCAGGAGGAGATAGATTTTTACTGTTTTTTATATAATTCAAAATTCTGGGGGATCTAAAGGTCAGAGGTCAAAAGTCAGAGGGTAAAAGTTGTTCGGCATGAGGAGACGCATACGTGTATACAGGTTTCATGACTGTACGTATAACAGAGCATGAGCTCTATCTGTTCAAAGTTCGCACTTTCGAAGGCTTCCTACAGCGCCACCATTTGGCTGATTGCTGTAAAAAATAATAGCACACTTCGCCACTGTAAGCTGAACACATTGATGTTTTTATTTTCATTTTCTGTCTAAGTATGTAGGAGTAGAAAGGAACCGAAGGTTTGAGGAGAACTTGATATGACGGTTAGATATTGTCACTAGAAAAATATTGTTCCTTCGAAACAATTGTGGGCTCGCTTCAAGCCAGAAAACAATGGCTATAAAAGTACAAAATGTCAAGATCGCAGGCAGTGCTCTCTTTGACGTTACTGACGCAATCGGACGCTGCATGCGTGATTTGAGGCATTTTGTTCCAAAAATGTGTTATGCAAAAGTTGACCCGCTGGTGGCGCTATAACAGGCCAATGTGAGAAGGGCGGCATCTGTTCCTTGACCTATTGGGAATGTGCTTGCAAAATTTCACGCACATCGCAGGCTGTGTTCATGATTTGAGGTGTTTTTGGCCACTTTATCGCTGCTTGCAGCTATATTTATTATTATTAATATTATTTAAAAAAAATTGTGCACTTCATAGGCATGTTAGATAAAGGTCCTTCGATTGTGTGTAGAATGTTTCATGCAAATTGCAAAAAAGAACCCTAGAATAAAAACAGGTTTAAGCGTTTCACAAACTGCTCAAAATGATATAGCGCCCCCCTTTGGCCAATTGGGGTAAGATTGGTTTTAGTGATATTTGGAATAACACTCTACATCTTTGCCCAATGCCATGAATATGTTACTTTGCATGTATGATTTAGAGGCAGAAGAATAATTTGCATAAAACTGCAATATTCATTGAATTTATTAAAAAAGCATGTTTAAATTTAAAAAAAAAATCCGATCTGACAGATCTTTAGATATTGGTCCAAAGTTCACGTAAAAAAAGTTTTGTGCACGTGACGCGAACATTCCAGAATAAAAGTGGGTTTAAGTGTTTTACAAACTGCTCAAAATGGCAGAAAATCTAAGGGCGGAGCTTACTCAACAAAGACACAGATGTCTTCCGCTTGAGTCAAAGCACACGTGTAAGCAAGTTGCATGTCTTCAAACGAAACGAGGCATGACTTATGCCCATTTAAAGTTTGAATTTTCAAACGCTTCGTATAGCGCCCCCCTTTGGCCGATTGGAATAAAATTGGTTTCAGTGATACTTTGACTAACCCTCTACATCTTTGCCAAATGCCATGAACGTGTAACTTTGCATGTATGATTTAGAGGCCGAAGAATAATTTGCATAAAACCGCAATATTGATGGAATTATTAAAAAAATATATTTCACTTTAAAAGAAATCCGACCAGACTAGTTTGACCGTATTGGTCCAAAGTTCATGTGAAAAAAGTGTTGTGCGCGTAACGCAAAAATCCCAGGAGGAGATAGATTTTTATTGTTTTTCATATAATTCAAAATTCTGGGGGATCTAAAGGTCAGAGGTCAAAAGTCAGAGCGTAAAAGTTGTTCGGCATGAGGAGACACATACGTGTATACAGGTTTCATGACTGTACGTATAACAGAGCATGAGCTCTATCTGTTCAAAGTTCGCACTTTCGAAGGCTTCCTACAGCGCCACCATTTGGCCGATTGCTGTAAAAAATAATAGCACACTTCGCCACTGTAAGCTGAACACATTGATGTTTTTATTTTCATTTTCTGTCTAAGTATGTAGGAGTAGAAAGGAACCGAAGTTTTGAGGAGAACTTGATATGACGGTTAGATATTGTCACTAGAAAAATATTGTTCCTTCGAAACAATTGTGGGCTCGCTTCAAGCCAGAAAACAATGGCTATTAAAGTACAAAATGTCAAGATCGCAGGCAGTGCTCTCTTTGACGTTACTGACGTCAAAGATTGGTCCATTTTGTTCCAAAAATGTGTTGTGCAAAAGTTGACCCGCTGGTGGCGCTATAACAGGCCAATGTAAGAAGGGTGGTATCTGTTCCTTGACCTATTGGGAATGTGCTTGCAAGATTTCACGCACATTGCAGGCTGTGTTCATGATTTGAGGTGTTTTTGGCTTTGGCCACTTTATCGCTGCTTGCAGCTATATTCATTATTATTATTTTTTTTGTGTGTGTGCACTTCATAGGCATATTAGATAAAGGTCCTTAGATTGTGTGTAGAATGTTTCATGCAAATTGCAAAAAAAAAAAATCCAAACGGGTTTAAGCGTTTCACAAACTGCTCAAAATGATATAGCGCCCCCCTTTGGCCAATTGGGGTAAGATTGGTTTTAGTGATATTTGGACTAACACTCTACATCTTTGCCAAATGCCATGAACATGTTACTTTGCATGTATGATTTAGAGGCAGAAGAATAATTTGCATAAAACTGCAATATTCATGGAATTTATTTAAAAAAGCATGTTTCAATTTTAAAGAAATCCGATCTGACAGATCTTTAGATATCGGTCCAAAGTTCACGTAAAAAAAGTTTTGTGCACGTGGAGCGAAAATTCCAGAATAAAAGCGGTTTTACGCGTTTTACAAAGTGCTCAAAATGGCGGAAAATCGAAGGGCGGAGCTTACTTAACAACGACACAGATGTCTTCTGCTCGAGTCAAAGCACGCGTGTAACAAGTTGCATGTCTTCAAACGAAACGAGTCATGACTTATGCCCGTTTGAAGTTTGAATTTTCAAACGCTTCGTATAGCGCCACCCTTTGGCCAATTGGAATAAGATTGGTTTCAGTGATATTTTGACTAACCCTCTACATCTTTGCCAAATGCCATGAACGCGTAACTTTGCATGTATGATTTAGAGGCAAAAGAATAATTTGCATAAAACCGCAATATTGATTGAATTATTAAAAAATTATATTTCACTTTAAAAGAAATCCGACCAGACAGTTTGACCGTATTGGTCCAAAGTTCATGTGAAAAAAGTTTTGTGCACTTGACGCGAAAATCCCAGGAGGAGATAGATTTTTACTGTTTTTCATATAATTCCGAATTGTGGGAGACCTAAAGGTCAGAGGTCAAAAGTTAGAGGGTAAAAGTTGTTCGGCATGAGGAGACGCATAAGTGTATACAGGTTTCATGGCTGTATTTATAACACAGCATGAGCTATACCTGTTCAAAGTTCGCACTTTCGAAGGCTTCCTACAGCGCCACCATTTGGCCGATTGCTGTAAAAAGTAATAGCATACTTCGCCACAGTAAGCTGAACACATTGATGTTTTTATTTTCATTTTCTCACTAAGTATGTAGGAGTAGAAAGGAACCGAAGTTTTTTGATACTTGATATGCCTGCCTAGTATAGAAATAATGACAATATCTAAAGTGTGCTCGCCTTATAGGCGAGCCCACAACTAGAAAAATATTGTTCCTTCGAAACAATTGTGGGCTCGCTTCAAGCCAGAAAACAATGGCTATAAAAGCACAAAATGTCAAGATCGCAGGCAGTGCTCTCTTTGACGTTAGTGACGTCAAAGATTGGTCCGTTTTGTTCCAAAAATGTGTTGTGCAAAAGTTGACCCGCTGGTGGCGCTATAACAGGCCAATGTGAGAAGGTTGGTATCTGTTCCTTGACCTATTGGGAATGTGCTTGCAAGATTTCACGCACATCCCAGGCTGTGTTCATGATTTGAGGTGTTTTTGGCTTTGGACACTTTATCGCTGCTTGCAGCTATATTTATTATTATTATTATTATTATTTTTGTGTGTGTGTGCACTTCATAGGCATATTAGATAAAGGTCCTTAGATTGTGTGTAGAATGTTTCATGCAAATTGCTAAAAAAAATCTTAACGGGTTTAAGCGTTTCACAAACTGCTCAAAATGATATAGCGCCCCCCCTTTGGCCAATTGGGGTAAGATTGGTTTTAGTGATATTTGGAATAACACTCTACATCTTTGCCAAATGACATGATTTGCATAGATGATTTAGAGGCAGAAGAATAATTTGCATAAAACTGCAATATTGATTTAATTTATTAAAAAAGCATGTTTCAATTTTAAAGAAATCCGATCTGACAGATCTTTAGATATCGGTCCAAAGTTCACGTAAAAAAGGTTTTGTGCACGTGACGCGAAAATTTCAGAATAAAAGCGAGTTTACGCGTTTTACAAACTGCTCAAATTGGCGGAAAATCTAAGGGCGGAGCTTACTTAACAACGACACAGATGTCTTCCGCTTGAGTCAAAGCACGCGTGTAACAAGTTGCATGTCTTCAAACGAAACGAGTCAAGACTTATGCCCGTTTGAAGTTTGAATTTTCAAACGCTTCGTATAGCGCCCCCCTTTGGCCAATTGGAATAAGATTGGTTTCAGTGATATTTTGACTAACCTTCTACATCTTTGCCAAATGCCATGAACGTGTGACTTTGTATGTATGATTTAGAGGCAAAAGAATTATTGGCATAAAACTGCAATATTGAGTGAATTATTAAAAAATAATGTTTCACTTTAAAAAAAATCTGGTTGATCAATCTGACCGTATTGGTCCAAAGTTCATGTGAAAAAAGTTTCGTGCGCGTAACGAAAAAAACCCAGGAGGAGATAGATTTTTACTGTTTTTCATATAATTCCAAATAGTGGGAGACCTAAAGGTCAGAGGTCAAATGTTAGAGGGTAAAAGTTGTTCGGCATGAGGAGACGCATAAGTGTATACAGGTTTCATGGCTGTATGTGTAACACAGCATGAGCTATACCTGTTCAAAGATCGCACTTTCGAAGGCTTCCTACAGCGCCACCATTTGGCCGATTGCTATAAAAAATAATAGCACACTTCGCCACTGTAAACTGAACACATTGATGTTTTTATTTTCATTTTCTCACTAAGTATGTAGGAGTAGAAAGGAACCGAAGTTTTGAGGAGAACTTGATATAGTATATAAATAAATAAATAAATAATGACAATATCTAGAGTGTGCTCGCCTTATAGGCGAGCCCACAACTAGAAAATATTGTTCCTTCGAAACAATTGTGGGCTCGCTTCAAGCCAGAAAACAATGGCTATAAAAGTACAAAATGTCAAGATCGCAGGCAGTGCTCTCTTTGACGTTACTGACGTCAAAGATTGGTCCATTTTGTTCCAAAAATGTGTTGTGCAAAAGTTGACCCGCTGGTGGCGCTATAACAGGCCAATGTGAGAAGGGTGGTATCTGTTCCTTGACCTATTGGGAATGTGCTTGCAAGATTTCACGCACATTGCAGGCTGTGTTCATGATTTGAGGTGTTTTTAGCCTTGGCCACTTTATCGCTGCTTGCAGCTATATTTATAATTATTATTATATTTTTTGTGTGTGTGCACTTCATAGGCATATTAGATAAAGGTCCTTAGATTGTGTGTAGAATATTTCATGCAAATTGCTAAAAAGAAATCCTAGAATAAAAACGGTTTTAAGCGTTTCACAAACTGCTCAAAATGATATAGCGCCCCCCTTTGGCCAATTGGGGTATGATTGGTTTTAGTGATATTTGGAATAACACTCTACATCTTTGCCAAATGCCATGAACATGCTACTTTGTATGTATGATTTAGAGGCAGAAGAATAATTTGCATAAAAATGCAATATTCATTGAATTATTTAAAAAAGCATGTTTCAATTTTAAAGAAATCCGATCTGACAGATCTTTAGATATCGGTCCAAAGTTCACGTAAAAAAAGTTTTTTGCACGTGACGCGAAAATTTCAGAATAAAAGCGAGTTTACGCGTTTTACAAACTGCTCAAATTGGCGGAAAATCTAAGGGCGGAGCTTACTTAACTCATTCTGAGCCCAGGACATTAACGGATTAGGGGGTCCAGAGTGCCCCCTCCCGGCCCCATTAACGGCCGCTGTCTTATTTTGAAGGCCAGAAGTCTAGACCGGAAGTACTTCCGGTCTGACGTCATCGGATCGTGCGCCGGAACCGATGCGTGTCCACGTGGAGTTGTGTAATGGCCGACCGGGAGCTTTTATAACTGTGTAAAATAAGCGAGCATCTGCCTCCATCCTAGCTTCTAAAGTGTAGTTTTGAGATAATGGACATTAAAGATGAGATCGGCCGTCCACCTCAATGTTATGGGATGACTATTGTGTGCTCGTGGAGCCGTGATGATGACAAATCAGCGCGGATTTCGTCTCCGGAGCGTCGGCCATTGTACTAGGTATTTTTACTCGCCGTTACAGTAATATATTACTTTTCCCGCGACATCGCGTGGATGGCACTATAGATACTCTATTACTTTTCCCGCGACATCGCGGGGTTGGCTTTTAATGAGTTAACAACGACACAGATGTCTTCCGCTCGAGTCAAAGCACGCGTGTAACAAGTTGCATGTCTTCAAACAAAACGAGTCATGACTTATGCCCGTTTGAAGTTTGAATTTTCAAACGCTTCGTATAGCGCCCCCCTTTGGCCGATTGGAATAAAATTGGTTTCAGTGATACTTTGACTAACCCTCCACATCTTTGCCAAATGCCATGAATGTGTAACTTTGCATGTATGATTTAGAGGCCGAAGAATAATTTGCATAAAACCGCAATATTGATGGAATTATTAAAAAATTATATTTCACTTTAAAAAAAATCTGGTTGATCAATCTGACCGTATTGGTCCAAAGTTCATGTGAAAAAAGTTTTGTACGCTTAACGCAAAAATTCCAGGAGGAGATAGATTTTTACTGTTTATCATATAATTCCAAATTGTGGGAGATCTAAAGGTCAGAGGTCAAAAGTCAGAGGCTAAAAGTTGTTCGGCATGAGGAGACGCATACGTGTATACAGGTTTCATGCCTGTACCTCAAACACAGCATGAGCTATACCTGTTCAAAGTTCGCACTTTCGAAGGCTTCCTACAGCGCCACCATTTGGCCGATTGCTGTAAAAAGTAATAGCACACGTCGCCACAGTAAGCTGAACACATTGATGTTTTTATTTTCATTTTCTCACTAGGTATGTAGGAGTTGATAGCGGACAAAGTATTGAGGAGAACTTGATATGTCTGACTGATAGATAAATAATGACAATATCTAGAGTGTGCTCGCCTTATAGGCGAGCCCACAACTAGAAAAATATTGTTCCTTCGAAACAATTGTGGGCTCGCTTCAAGCCAGAAAACAATGGCTATAAAAGCACAAAATGTCAAGATCGCAGGCAGTGCTCTCCTTGACGTTACTGACGTCAAAGATTGGTCCATTTTGTTCCAAAAATGTGTTGTGCAAAAGTTGACCCGCTGGTGGCGCTATAACAGGCCAATGTGAGAAGGTTGGTATCTGTTCCTTGACCTATTGGGAATGTGCTTGCAAGATTTCACGCACATCCCAGGCTGTGTTCATGATTTGAGGTGTTTTTGGCTTTGGACACTTTATCGCTGCTTGCAGCTATATTTATTATTATTATTTTATAATTTTTTTGTGTGCACTTCATAGGCATGTTAGATAAAGGTCCTTAGATTGCGTGTAGAATGTTTCATGCAAATTGCAAAAAAAATCCTAGAATAAAAACGGGTTTAAGCGTTTTACAAACTGCTCAAAATTATATAGCGCCCCCCTTTGGCCATTTGGGGTAAGATTGGTTTCAGTGATATTTGAACTAACCCTCTACACTATTTTGTCATGAAAATGTGACTTTGCTTGTATGTTTTAGAGGCAGAAGAATAATTTGCATAAAAATGCAATATTGTTTGAATTATTTAAAAAAGCATGTTTCAATGTTAAAGAAATCCGATCTGACAGATCTTTAGATATCGGTCCAAAGTTCACGTAAAAAAAGTTTTGTGCACGTGACGCGAAAATTCCAGAATAAAAGCGGGTTTACGCGTTTTACAAACTGCTCAAAGTGGCGGAAAATCGAAGGGCGGAGCTTACTTAACAACGACACAGATGTCTTCCGCTTGAGTCAAAGCACGCGTGTAACAAGTTGCATGTCTTCAAACGAAACGAGTCATGACTTATGCCCGTTTGAAGTTTGAATTTTCAGACGCTTCGTATAGCGCCCCCCTTTGGCCGATTGGAATAAAATCGGTTTCAGTGATACTTTGACTAACCCTCCACATCTTTGCCAAATGCCATGAACGTGTAACTTTGCATGTATGATTTAGAGGGCGAAGAATAATTTGCATAAAACCGCAATATTGATTGAATTATTAAAAAATGATATTTCACTTTAAAAGAAATCCACCGAGATAAATCTGACCGTATTGGTCCAAAGTTCATGTGAAAAAAGTTTTGTGCGCGTAACAAAAAAAACCCAGGAGGAGATAGATTTTTACTGTTTTTCATATAATTCCGAATTGTGGGAGACCTAAAGGTCAGAGGTCAAAAGTTAGAGGGTAAAAGTTGTTCGGCATGAGGAGACGCATAAGTGTATACAGGTTTCATGGCTGTATGTATAACACAGCATGAGCTATACCTGTTCAAAGTTCGCACTTTCGAAGGCTTCCTACAGCGCCACCATTTGGCCGATTGCTGTAAAAAGTAATAGCACACTTCGCCACTGTAAACTGAACACATTGATGTTTTTATTTTCATTTTCTCACTAAGTATGTAGGAGTAGAAAGGAACCGAAGTTTTTTGATACTTGATATGCCTGCCTGATAGATAAACTAGAAAAATATTGTTCCTTCGAAACAATTGTGGGCTCGCTTCAAGCCGGAAAACAATGGCTATAAAAGCACAAAATGTCAAGATCGCAGGCAGTGCTCTCTTTGACGTTACTGACGTCAACGATTGGTCCATTTTGTTCCAAAAATGTGTTGTGCAAAAGTTGACCCGCTGGTGGCGCTATAACAGGCCAATGTGAGAAGGGTGGTATCTGTTCCTTGACCTATTGGGAATGTGCTTGCAAGATTTCACGCACATTGCAGGCTGTGTTCATGATTTGAGGTGTTTTTGGCTTTGGCCACTTTATCGCTGCTTGCAGCTATATTCATTATTATTATTTTTTTGTGTGTGTGCACTTCATAGGCATATTAGATAAAGGTCCTTAGATTGTGTGCAGAATGTTTCATGCAAATTGCAAAAAAAAAATCCTAACGGGTTTAAGCGTTTCACAAACTGCTCAAAATGATATAGCGCCCCCCTTTGGCCAATTGGGGTAAGATTGGTTTTAGTGATATTTGGACTAACACTCTACATCTTTGCCAAATGCCATGAACATGTTACTTTGCATGTATGATTTAGAGGCAGAAGAATAATTTGCATAAAACTGCAATATTCATTGAATTTATTTAAAAAAGCATGTTTCAATTTTAAAGAAATCCGATCCGACAGATCTTTAGATATCGGTCCAAAGTTCACGTAAAAAAAGTTTTGTGCACGTGGAGCGAAAATTCCAGAATAAAAGCGGGTTTACGCGTTTTACAAACTGCTCAATATGGCGGAAAATCGAAGGGCGGAGCTTACTTAACAACGACACAGATGTCTTCCGCTCGAGTCAAAGCACGCGTGTAACAAGTTGCATGTCTTCAAACAAAACGAGTCATGACTTATGCCCGTTTGAAGTTTGAATTTTCAAACGCTTCGTATAGCGCCCCCCTTTGGCCGATTGGAATAAAATTGGTTTCAGTGATACTTTGACTAACCCTCCACATCTTTGCCAAATGCCATGAACGTGTACCTTTGCATGTATGATTTAGAGGCCGAAGAATAATTTGCATAAAACCGCAATATTGATTAAATTATTAAAAAATTATATTTCACTTTAAAAAAAATCTGGTTGATCAATCTGACCGTATTGGTCCAAAGTTCATGTGAAAAAAGTTTTGTGCACTTGACGCGAACATCCCAGGAGGAGATAGATTTTTACTGTTTTTCATATAATTCCGAATTGTGGGAGACCTAAAGGTCAGAGGTCAAAAGTTAGAGGGTAAAAGTTGTTCGGCATGAGGAGACGCATAAGTGTATACAGGTTTCATGGCTGTATGTATAACACAGCATGAGCTATACCTGTTCAAAGATCGCACTTTCGAAGGCTTCCTACAGCGCCACCATTTGGCCGATTGCTGTAAAAAATAATAGCACACTTCGCCACTGTAAGCTGAACACATTGATGTTTTTATTTTCATTTTCTGTCTAAGTATGTAGGAGTAGAAAGGAACCGAAGTTTTGAGGAGAACTTGATATGACGGTTAGATATTGTCACTAGAAAAATATTGTTCCTTCGAAACAATTGTGGGCTCGCTTCAAGCCAGAAAACAATGGCTATAAAAGCACAAAATGTCAAGATCGCAGGCAGTGCTCTCTTTTTGTTCCAAAAATGTGTTGTGCAAAAGTTGACCCGCTGGTGGCGCTATAACAGGCCAATGTGAGAAGGTTGGTATCTGTTCCTTGACCTATTGGGAATGTGCTTGCAAGATTTCACGCACATCCCAGGCTGTGTTCATGATTTGAGGTGTTTTTGGCTTTGGACACTTTATCGCTGCTTGCAGCTATATTTATTATTATTATTTTATAATTTTTTTGTGTGCACTTCATAGGCATGTTAGATAAAGGTCCTTAGATTGCGTGTAGAATGTTTCATGCAAATTGCAAAAAAAATCCTAGAATAAAAACGGGTTTAAGCGTTTTACAAACTGCTCAAAATTATATAGTGCCCCCCTTTGGCCATTTGGGGTAAGATTGGTTTCAGTGATATTTGAACTAACCCTCTACACTATTTTGTCATGAAAATGTGACTTTGCATGTATGTTTTAGAGGCAGAAGAATAATTTGCATAAAAATGCAATATTGTTTGAATTATTTAAAAAAGCATGTTTCAATGTTAAAGAAATCCGATCTGACAGATCTTTAGATATCGGTCCAAAGTTCACGTAAAAAAAGTTTTGTGCACGTGATGCGAAAATTCCAAAATAAAAGCGGGTTTACGCGTTTTACAAACTGCTCAAAATGGCGGATAATTGAAGGGCAGAGCTTACTTAACAACAACACAGATGTCTTCCGCTTGAGTCAAAGCACGCGTGTAACAAGTTGCATGTCTTCAAACGAAACGAGTCATGACTTATGCCCGTTTGAAGTTTGAATTTTCAGACGCATCGTATAGCGCCCCCCTTTGGCCGATTGGAATAAAATTGGTTTCAGTGATACTTTGACTAACCCTCTACATCTTTGCCAAATGCCATGAACGTGTAACTTTGCATGTATGATTTAGAGGCAGAAGAATAATTTGCATAAAACCGCAATATTAATTGAATTATTAAAAAATAATGTTTCACTTTAAAAAAAATCTGGTTGATCAATCTGACCGTATTGGTCCAAAGTTCATGTGAAAAAAGTTTCGTGCGCGTAACGAAAAAAACCCAGGAGGAGATAGATTTTTACTGTTTTTCATATTATTCAAAATTCTGGGGGATCTAAAGGTCAAAGGTCAAAAGTCAGAGCGTAAATGTTGTTTGGCATTAGGAGACGCATACGTGTATACAGGTTTCATGGCTGTACGTATAACAGAGCATGAGCTATACCTGTTCAAAGTTCGCACTTTCGAAGGCTTCCTACAGCGCCACCATTTGGCCGATTGCTGTAAAAAATAATAGCACACTTCGCCACTGTAAACCGAACACATTGATGTTTTTATTTTCATTTTCTCACTAAGTATGTAGGAGTAGAAAGGAACCGAAGTTTTGAGGAGAACTTGATATGACGGTTAGATATTGTCACTAGAAAAATATTGTTCCTTCGAAACAATTGTGGGCTCGCTTCAAGCCAGAAAACAATGGCTATAAAAGTACAAAATGTCAAGATCGCAGGCAGTGCTCTCTTTGACGTTACTGACGTCAACGATTGGTCCATTTTGTTCCAAAAATGTGTTGTGCAAAAGTTGACCCGCTGGTGGCGCTATAACAGGCCAATGTAAGAAGGGTGGTATCTGTTCCTTGACCTATTGGGAATGTGCTTGCAAGATTTCACGCACATTGCAGGCTGTGTTCATGATTTGAGGTGTTTTTGGCTTTGGCCACTTTATCGCTGCTTGCAGCTATATTCATTATTATAATTTTTTTGTGTGTGTGCACTTCATAGGCATATTAGATAAAGGTCCTTAGATTGTGTGTAGAATGTTTCATGCAAATTGCAAAAAAAAAATCCTAACGGGTTTAAGCGTTTCACAAACTGCTCAAAATGATATAGCGCCCCCCTTTGTTCAATTGGGGTAAGATTGGTTTTAGTGATATTTGGACTAACACTCTACATCTTTGCCAAATGCCATGAACATGTTACTTTGCATGTATGATTTAGAGGCAGAAGAATAATTTGCATAAAACTGCAATATTCATTGAATTTATTTAAAAAAGCATGTTTCAATTTTAAAGAAATCCGATCTGACAGATCTTTAGATATCGGTCCAAAGTTCACGTAAAAAAAGTTTTGTGCACGTGGAGCGAAAATTCCAGAATAAAAGCGGGTTTACGCGTTTTACAAACTGCTCAATATGGCGGAAAATCGAAGGGCGGAGCTTACTTAACAACGACACAGATGTCTTCCGCTCGAGTCAAAGCACGCGTGTAACAAGTTGCATGTCTTCAAACAAAACGAGTCATGACTTATGCCCGTTTGAAGTTTGAATTTTCAAACGCTTCGTATAGCGCCCCCCTTTGGCCGATTGGAATAAAATTGGTTTCAGTGATACTTTGACTAACCCTCCACATCTTTGCCAAATGCCATGAACGTGTAACTTTGCATGTATGATTTAGAGGCCGAAGAATAATTTGCATAAAACCGCAATATTGATTGAATTATTAAAAAATTATATTTCACTTTAAAAAAAATCTGGTTGATCAATCTGACCGTATTGGTCCAAAGTTCATGTGAAAAAAGTTTTGTGCACTTGATGCGAAAATCCCAGGAGGAGATAGATTTTTACTGTTTTTCATATAATTCCGAATTGTGGGAGACCTAAAGGTCAGAGGTCAAAAGTTAGAGGGTAAAAGTTGTTCGGCATGAGGAGACGCATACGTGTATACAGGTTTCATGGCTGTAACTAAAACACAGCATGAGCTATACCTGTTCAAAGTTCGCACTTTCGAAGGCTTCCTACAGCGCCACCATTTGGCTGATTGCTATAAAAAATAATAGCGCACTTCGCCACTGTAAACTGAACACATTGATGTTTTTATTTTCATTTTCTCACTAAGTATGTAGGAGTAGAAAGGAACCGAAGTTCCCGTCTACTGTCTGACTGACTGATAGATAAATAATGACAATATCTAAAGTGTGCTCGCCTTATAGGCGAGCCCACAACTAGAAAAATATTGTTCCTTCGAAACAATTGTGGGCTCGCTTCAAGCCGGAAAACAATGGCTATAAAAGCACAAAATGTCAAGATCGCAGGCAGTGCTCTCTTTGACGTTACTGACGTCAAAGATTGGTCCATTTTGTTCCAAAAATGTGTTGTGCAAAAGTTGACCCGCTGGTGGCGCTATAACAGGCCAATGTGAGAAGGTTGGTATCTGTTCCTTGACCTATTGGGAATGTGCTTGCAAGATTTCACGCACATCCCAGGCTGTGTTCATGATTTGAGGTGTTTTTGGCTTTGGACACTTTATCGCTGCTTGCAGCTATATTTATTATTATTATTTTATAATTTTTTTGTGTGCACTTCATAGGCATGTTAGATAAAGGTCCTTAGATTGCGTGTAGAATGTTTCATGCAAATTGCAAAAAAAATCCTAGAATAAAAACGGGTTTAAGCGTTTTACAAACTGCTCAAAATTACATAGCGCCCCCCTTTGGCCATTTGGGGTAAGATTGGTTTCAGTGATATTTGAACTAACCCTCTACACTATTTTGTCATGAAAATGTGACTTTGCATGTATGTTTTAGAGGCAGAAGAATAATTTGCATAAAAATGCAATATTGTTTGAATTATTTAAAAAAGCATGTTTCAATGTTAAAGATATCCGATCTGACAGATCTTTAGATATCGGTCCAAAGTTCACGTAAAAAAAGTTTTGTGCACGTGACGCGAAAGTTCCAGAATAAAAGCGGGTTTACGCGTTTTACAAACTGCTCAAAATGGCGGAAAATTGAAGGGCGGAGCTTACTTAACAACGACACATATGTCTTCCGCTTGAGTCAAAGCACGCGTGTAACAAGTTGCATGTCTTCAAACGAAACGAGTCATGACTTATGCCCGTTTGAAGTTTGAATTTTCAGACGCTTCGTATAGCGCCCCCCTTTGGCCGATTGGAATAAAATTGGTTTCAGTGATACTTTGACTAACCCTCCACATCTTTGCCAAATGCCATGAACGTGTAACTTTGCATGTATGATTTAGAGGCCGAAGAATAATTTGCATAAAACCGCAATATTGATAAAATTATTAAAAAATTATATTTCACTTTTAAAAAAATCTGGTTGATCAATCTGACCGTATTGGTCCAAAGTTCATGTGAAAAAAGTTGTGTACGCTTAACGCAAAAATTCCAGGAGGAGATAGATTTTTACTGTTTATCATATAATTCCAAATTGTGGGAGATCTAAAGGTCAGAGGTCAAAAGTCAGAGGCTAAAAGTTGTTCGGCATGAGGAGACGCATACGTGTATACAGGTTTCATGCCTGTACCTCAAACACAGCATGAGCTATACCTGTTCAAAGTTCGCACTTTCGAAGGCTTCGTGCAGCGCCACCATTTGGCCGATTGCTATAAAAAATAATAGCGCACTTCGCCACTGTAAACTGAACACATTGATGTTTTTATTTTCATTTTCTCACTAAGTATGTAGGAGTAGAAAGGAACCGAAGTTCCCGTCTACTGTCTGACTGACTGACTGACTGATAGATAAATAATGACAATATCTAAAGTGTGCTCGCCTTATAGGCGAGCCCACAACTAGAAAAATATTGTTCCTTCGAAACAATTGTGGGCTCGCTTCAAGCCAGAAAACAATGGCTATAAAAGCACAAAATGTCAAGATCGCAGGCAGTGCTCTCTTTGACGTTACTGACGTCAAAGATTGGTCCATTTTGTTCCAAAAATGTGTTGTGCAAAAGTTGACCCGCTGGTGGCGCTATAACAGGCCAATGTGAGAAGGTTGGTATCTGTTCCTTGACCTATTGGGAATGTGCTTGCAAGATTTCACGCACATCCCAGGCTGTGTTCATGATTTGAGGTGTTTTTGGCTTTGGACACTTTATCGCTGCTTGCAGCTATATTTATTATTATTATTTTATAATTTTTTTGTGTGCACTTCATAGGCATGTTAGATAAAGGTCCTTAGATTGCGTGTAGAATGTTTCATGCAAATTGCAAAAAAAATCCTAGAATAAAAACGGTTTTAAGCGTTTTACAAACTGCTCAAAATTATATAGCGCCCCCCTTTGGCCATTTGGGGTAAGATTGGTTTCAGTGATATTTGAACTAACCCTCTACACTATTTTGTCATGAAAATGTGACTTTGCATGTATGTTTTAGAGGCAGAAGAATAATTTGCATAAAAATGCAATATTGTTTGAATTATTTAAAAAAGCATGTTTCAATGTTAAAGAAATCCGATCTGACAGATCTTTAGATATCGGTCCAAAGTTCACGTAAAAAAAGTTTTGTGCACGTGACGCGAAAATTCCAGAATAAAAGCGGGTTTACGCGTTTTACAAACTGCTCAAAATGGCGGAAAATTGAAGGGCGGAGCTTACTTAACAACGACACAGATGTCTTCCGCTTGAGTCAAAGCACGCGTGTAACAAGTTGCATGTCTTCAAACGAAACGAGTCATGACTTATGGCCGTTTGAAGTTTGAATTTTCAGACGCTTCGTATAGCGCCCCCCTTTGGCCGATTGGAATAAAATTGGTTTCAGTGATACTTTGACTAACCCTCCACATCTTTGCCAAATGCCATGAAAGTGTAGCTTTGCATGTATGATTTAGAGGCCGAAGAATAATTTGCATAAAACCGTAATATTGATTGAATCATTAAAAAATTATATTTCACTTTAAAAGAAATCCGCCGAGATTAGTTTGACCGTATTGGTCCAAAGTTCATGTGAAAAAAGTTTCATGCGCGTATCGCGAAAATCCCAGGAGGAGATAGATTTTTACTGTTTTTCATATAATTCCGAATTGTGGGAGACCTAAAGGTCAGAGGTCAAAAGTTAGAGGGTAAAAGTTGTTCGGCATGAGGAGACGCATACGTGTATACAGGTTTCATGGCTGTATGTATAACACAGCATGAGCTATACCTGTTCAAAGATCGCACTTTCGAAGGCTTCCTACAGCGCCACCATTTGGCCGATTGCTATAAAAAATAATAGCACACTTCGCCACTGTAAACTGAACACATTGATGTTTTTATTTTCATTTTCTCACTAAGTATGTAGGAGTAGAAAGGAACCGAAGTTTTGAGGAGAACTTGATATGACTAGTATAGTATAGTATAGAAATAATGACAATATCTAAAGTGTGCTCGCCTTATAGGCGAGCCCACAACTAGAAAAATATTGTTCCTTCGAAACAATTGTGGGCTCGCTTCAAGCCGCAAAACAATGGCTATAAAAGCACAAAATGTCAAGATCGCAGGCAGTGCTCTCTTTGACGTTACTGACGTCAAAGATTGGTCCATTTTGTTCCAAAAATGTGTTGTGCAAAAGTTGACCCGCTGGTGACGCTATAACAGGCCAATGTGAGAAGGTTGGTATCTGTTCCTTGACCTATTGGGAATGTGCTTGCAAGATTTCACGCACATCCCAGGCTGTGTTCATGATTTGAGGTGTTTTTGGCTTTGGACACTTTATCGCTGCTTGCAGCTATATTTATTATTATTATTTTATAATTTTTTTGTGTGCACTTCATAGGCATGTTAGATAAAGGTCCTTAGATTGCGTGTAGAATGTTTCATGCAAATTGCAAAAAAAATCCTAGAATAAAAACGGGTTTAAGCGTTTTACAAACTGCTCAAAATTATATAGCGCCCCCCTTTGGCCATTTGGGGTAAGATTGGTTTCAGTGATATTTGAACTAACCCTCTACACTATTTTGTCATGAAAATGTGACTTTGCTTGTATGTTTTAGAGGCAGAAGAATAATTTGCATAAAAATGCAATATTGTTTGAATTATTTAAAAAAGCATGTTTCAATGTTAAAGAAATCCGATCTGACAGATCTTTAGATATCGGTCCAAAGTTCACGTAAAAAAATGTTTTGTGCACGTGACGCGAAAATTCCAGAATAAAAGCGGGTTTACGCGTTTTACAAACTGCTCAAAGTGGCGGAAAATCGAAGGGCGGAGCTTACTTAACAACGACACAGATGTCTTCCGCTTGAGTCAAAGCACGCGTGTAACAAGTTGCATGTCTTCAAACGAAACGAGTCATGACTTATGCCCGTTTGAAGTTTGAATTTTCAAACGCTTCGTATAGCGCCCCCCTTTGGCCGATTGGAATAAAATTGGTTTCAGTGATACTTTGACTAACCCTCCACATCTTTGCCAAATGCCATGAACGTGTAACTTTGCATGTATGATTTAGAGGCAGAAGAATAATTTGCATAAAACCGCAATATTGATAGAATTATTAAAAAATTATATTTCACTTTAAAAGAAATCCGCCGAGATTAGTTTGACCGTATTGGTCCAAAGTTCATGTGAAAAAAGTTTTGTGCGCGTATCGAAAAAAACCCAGGAGGAGATAGATTTTTACTGTTTTTCATATAATTCCGAATTGTGGGAGACCTAAAGGTCAGAGGTCAAAAGTTAGAGGGTAAAAGTTGTTCGGCATGAGGAGACGCATACGTGTATACAGGTTTCATGGCTGTACCTAAAACACAGCATGAGCTATACCTGTTCAAAGTTCGCACTTTCGAAGGCTTCCTACAGCGCCACCATTTGGCCGATTGCTGTAAAAAGTAATAGCACACTTCGCCACTGTAAACTGAACACATTGATGTTTTTATTTTCATTTTCTCACTAAGTATGTAGGAGTAGAAAGGAACCGAAAATCCCGTCTACTTACTAGATAAACAAATAAATAAATAAACTAGAAAAATATTGTTCCTTCGAAACAATTGTGGGCTCGCTTCAAGCCAGAAAACAATGGCTATAAAAGTACAAAATGTCAAGATCGCAGGCAGTGCTCTCTTTGACGTTAATGACGTCAAAGATTGGTCCATTTTGTTCCAAAAATGTGTTGTGCAAAAGTTGACCCGCTGGTGGCGCTATAACAGGCCAATGTAAGAAGGGTGGTATCTGTTCCTTGACCTATTGGGAATGTGTTTGCAAGATTTCACGCACATTGCAGGCTGTGTTCATGATTTGAGGTGTTTTTGGCTTTGGCCACTTTATCGCTGCTTGGGTTTAAGCGTTTCACAAACTGCTCAAAATGATATAGCGCCCCCCTTTGGCCAATTGGGGTAAGATTGGTTTTAGTGATATTTGGACTAACACTCTACATCTTTGCCAAATGCCATGAACATGTTACTTTGCATGTATGATTTAGAGGCAGAAGAATAATTTGCATAAAACTGCAATATTCATTGAATTTATTTAAAAAAGCATGTTTCAATTTTAAAGAAATCCGATCTGACAGATCTTTAGATATCGGTCCAAAGTTCACGTAAAAAAAGTTTTGTGCACGTGGAGCGAAAATTCCAGAATAAAAGCGGGTTTACGCGTTTTACAAACTGCTCAAAATGGCGGAAAATCGAAGGGCGGAGCTTACTTAACAACGACACAGATGTCTTCCGCTTGAGTCAAAGCACGCGTGTAACAAGTTGCATGTCTTCAAACGAAACGAGTCATGACTTATGCCCGTTTGAAGTTTGAATTTTCAAACGCTTTGTATAGCACCCCCCTTTGGCCGATTGGAATAAAATTGGTTTCAGTGATACTTTGACTAAGCCTCCACATCTTTGCCAAATGCCATGAACGTGTAACTTTGCATGTATGATTTAGAGGCCGAAGAATAATTTGCATAAAACCTCAATATTGATTGAATTATAAAAAAAATATATTTCACTTTAAAAGAAATCCGCCGAGACTAGTTTGACCGTATTGGTCCAAAGTTCATGTGAAAAAAGTTTCATGCGCGTATCGCAAAAATCCCAGGAGGAGATAGATTTTTACTGTTTTTCATATAATTCCGAATTGTGGGAGACCTAAAGGTCAGAGGTCAAAAGTTAGAGGGTAAAAGTTGTTCGGCATGAGGAGACGCATAAGTGTATACAGGTTTCATGGCTGTATGTATAACACAGCATGAGCTATACCTGTTCAAAGATCGCACTTTCGAAGGCTTCCTACAGCGCCACCATTTGGCCGATTGCTATAGAAAATAATAGCACACTTCGCCACTGTAAACTGAACACATTGATGTTTTTATTTTCATTTTCTCACTAAGTATGTAGGAGTAGAAAGGAACCGAAGTTTTGAGGAGAACTTGATATGACTAGTATAGTATAGTATAGAAATAACTAGAAAAATATTGTTCCTTCGAAACAATTGTGGGCTCGCTTCAAGCCAGAAAACAATGGCTATAAAAGCACAAAATGTAAAGATCGCAGGCAGTGCTCTCTTTGACGTTACTGACGTCAAAGATTGGTCCATTTTGTTCCAAAAATGTGTTGTGCAAAAGTTGACCCGCTGGTGGCGCTATAACAGGCCAATGTGAGAAGGTTGGTATCTGTTCCTTGACCTATTGGGAATGTGCTTGCAAGATTTCACGCACATCCCAGGCTGTGTTCATGATTTGAGGTGTTTTTGGCTTTGGACACTTTATCGCTGCTTGCAGCTATATTTATTATTATTATTTTATAATTTTTTTGTGTGCACTTCATAGGCATGTTAGATAAAGGTCCTTAGATTGCGTGTAGAATGTTTCATGCAAATTGCAAAAAAAATCCTAGAATAAAAACGGGTTTAAGCGTTTTACAAACTGCTCAAAATTATATAGCGCGCCCCTTTGGCCATTTGGGGTAAGATTGGTTTCAGTGATATTTGAACTAACCCTCTACACTATTTTGTCATGAAAATGTGACTTTGCTTGTATGTTTTAGAGGCAGAAGAATAATTTGCATAAAAATGCAATATTGTTTGAATTATTTAAAAAAGCATGTTTCAATGTTAAAGAAATCCGATCTGACAGATCTTTAGATATCGGTCCAAAGTTCACGTAAAAAAAGTTTTGTGCACGTGACGCGAAAATTCCAGAATAAAAGCGGGTTTACGCGTTTTACAAACTGCTCAAAGTGGCGGAAAATCGAAGGGCGGAGCTTACTTAACAACGACACAGATGTCTTCCGCTTGAGTCAAAGCACGCGTGTAACAAGTTGCATGTCTTCAAACGAAACGAGTCATGACTTATGCCCGTTTGAAGTTTGAATTTTCAGACGCTTCGTATAGCGCCCCCCTTTGGCCGATTGGAATAAAATTGGTTTCAGTGATACTTTGACTAACCCTCCACATCTTTGCCAAATGCCATGAACGTGTAACTTTGCATGTATGATTTAGAGGCAGAAGAATAATTTGCATAAAACCGCAATATTGATAGAATTATTAAAAAATTATATTTCACTTTAAAAGAAATCCGCCGAGATTAGTTTGACCGTATTGGTCCAAAGTTCATGTGAAAAAAGTTTTGTGCGCGTATCGAAAAAAACCCAGGAGGAGATAGATTTTTACTGTTTTTCATATAATTCCGAATTGTGGGAGACCTAAAGGTCAGAGGTCAAAAGTTAGAGGGTAAAAGTTGTTCGGCATGAGGAGACGCATAAGTGTATACAGGTTTCATGGCTGTAACTCAAACACAGCATGAGCTATACCTGTTCAAAGTTCGCACTTTCGAAGGCTTCCTACAGCGCCACCATTTGGCCGATTGCTATAGAAAATAATAGCACACTTCGCCACTGTAAACTGAACACATTGATGTTTTTATTTTCATTTTCTCACTAAGTATGTAGGAGTAGAAAGGAACCGAAGTTCCCGTCTACTGATTGCCTGATAGATAAATAAACTAGAAAAATATTGTTCCTTCGAAACAATTGTGGGCTCGCTTCAAGCCGGAAAACAATGGCTATAAAAGCACAAAATGTCAAGATCGCAGGCAGTGCTCTCTTTGACGTTACTGACGTCAAAGATTGGTCCATTTTGTTCCAAAAATGTGTTGTGCAAAAGTTGACCCGCTGGTGGCGCTATAACAGGCCAATGTGAGAAGGTTGGTATCTGTTCCTTGACCTATTGGGAATGTGCTTGCAAGATTTCATGCACATCCCAGGCTGTGTTCATGATTTGAGGTGTTTTTGGCTTTGGACACTTTATCGCTGCTTGCAGCTATATTTATTATTATTATTTTATATTTTTTTGTGTGCACTTCATAGGCATGTTAGATAAAGGTCCTTAGATTGCGTGTAGAATGTTTCATGCAAATTGCAAAAAAAATCCTAGAATAAAAACGGGTTTAAGCGTTTTACAAACTGCTCAAAATTATATAGCGCCCCCCTTTGGCCATTTGGGGTAAGATTGGTTTCAGTGATATTTGAACTAACCCTCTACACTATTTTGTCATGAAAATGTGACTTTGCTTGTATGTTTTAGAGGCAGAAGAATAATTTGCATAAAAATGCAATATTGTTTGAATTATTTAAAAAAGCATGTTTCAATGTTAAAGAAATCCGATCTGACAGATCTTTAGATATCGGTCCAAAGTTCACGTAAAAAAAGTTTTGTGCACATGGAGCGAAAATTCCAGAATAAAAGCGGGTTTACGCGTTTTACAAACTGCTCAAAATGGCGGAAAATCGAAGGGCGGAGCTTACTTAATAACGACACAGATGTCTTCCGCTTGAGTCAAAGCACGCGTGTAACAAGTTGCATGTCTTCAAACGAAACGAGTCATGACTTATGCCAGTTTGAAGTTTGAATTTTCAAACGCTTTGTATAGCACCCCCCTTTGGCCGATTGGAATAAAATTGGTTTCAGTGATACTTTGACTAAGCCTCCACATCTTTGCCAAATGCCATGAACGTGTAACTTTGCATGTATGATTTAGAGGCCGAAGAATAATTTGCATAAAACCGCAATATTGATTGAATTATTAAAAAATTATATTTCACTTTAAAAGAAATCCGCCGAGACTAGTTTGACCGTATTGGTCCAAAGTTCATGTGAAAAAAGTTTCATGCGCGTATCGCAAAAATCCCAGGAGGAGATAGATTTTTACTGTTTTTCATATAATTCCGAATTGTGGGAGACCTAAAGGTCAGAGGTCAAAAGTTAGAGGGTAAAAGTTGTTCGGCATGAGGAGACGCATAAGTGTATACAGGTTTCATGGCTGTATGTATAACACAGCATGAGCTATACCTGTTCAAAGATCGCACTTTCGAAGGCTTCCTACAGCGCCACCATTTGGCCGATTGCTATAGAAAATAATAGCACACTTCGCCACTGTAAACTGAACACATTGATGTTTTTATTTTCATTTTCTCACTAAGTATGTAGGAGTAGAAAGGAACCGAAGTTTTGAGGAGAACTTGATATGACTAGTATAGTATAGTATAGAAATAACTAGAAAAATATTGTTCCTTCGAAACAATTGTGGGCTCGCTTCAAGCCAGAAAACAATGGCTATAAAAGCACAAAATGTCAAGATCGCAGGCAGTGCTCTCTTTGACGTTACTGACATCAAAGATTGGTCCATTTTGTTCCAAAAATGTGTTGTGCAAAAGTTGACCCGCTGGTGGCGCTTTAACAGGCCAATGTGAGAAGGTTGGTATCTGTTCCTTGACCTATTGGGAATGTGCTTGCAAGATTTCACGCACATCCCAGGCTGTGTTCATGATTTGAGGTGTTTTTGGCTTTGGACACTTTATCGCTGCTTGCAGCTATATTTATTATTATTATTTTATAATTTTTTTGTGTGCACTTCATAGGCATGTTAGATAAAGGTCCTTAGATTGCGTGTAGAATGTTTCATGCAAATTGCAAAAAAAAATCCTAGAATAAAAACGGGTTTAAGCGTTTTACAAACTGCTCAAAATTATATAGCGCCCCCCTTTGGCCATTTGGGGTAAGATTGGTTTCAGTGATATTTGAACTAACCCTCTACACTATTTTGTCATGAAAATGTGACTTTGCATGTATGTTTTAGAGGCAGAAGAATAATTTGCATAAAAATGCAATATTGTTTGAATTATTTAAAAAAGCATGTTTCAATGTTAAAGAAATCCGATCTGACAGATCTTTAGATATCGGTCCAAAGTTCATGTAAAAAAAGTTTTGTGCACCTGACGCGAAAATTCCAGAATAAAAGCGGGTTTACGCGTTTTACAAACTGCTCAAAATTGCGGAAAATCGAAGGGCGGAGCTTACTTAACAACGACACAGATGTCTTCCGCTTGAGTCAAAGCACGCGCGTAACAAGTTGCATGTCTTCAAACGAAACGAGTCATGACTTATGCCCGTTTGAAGTTTGAATTTTCAGACGCTTCGTATAGCGCCCCCCTTTGGCCGATTGGAATAAAATTGGTTTCAGTGATACTTTGACTAACCCTCCACATCTTTGCCAAATGCCATGAACGTGTAACTTTGCATGTATGATTTAGAGGCCGAAGAATAATTTGCATAAAACCGCAATATTGATTGAATTATTAAAAAAATTATATTTAACTTTAAAAGAAATCCGCCGAGACTAGTTTGACCGTATTGGTCCAAAGTTCATGTGAAAAAAGTTTCGTGCGCGTTATGCAAAAATCCCAGGAGGAGATAGATTTTTACTGTTTTTCATATAATTCCAAATTGTGGGAGACCTAAAGGTCAGAGGTCAAAAGTTAGAGGGTAAAAGTTGTTCGGCATGAGGAGACGCATAAGTGTATACAGGTTTCATGGCTGTACGTATAACACAGCATGAGCTATACCTGTTCAAAGATCGCACTTTCGAAGGCTTCCTACAGCGCCACCATTTGGCCGATTGCTGTAAAAAATAATAGCACACTTCGCCACTGTAAGCTGAACACATTGATGTTTTTATTTTCATTTTCTCACTAAGTATGTAGGAGTAGAAAGGAACCGAAGTTTTGAGGAGAACTTGATATGACGGTTAGATATTGTCACTAGAAAAATATTGTTCCTTCGAAACAATTGTGGGCTCGCTTCAAGGCAGAAAGCAATGGCTATAAAAGCACAAAATGTCCAGATCGCAGGCAGTGCTCTCTTTGACGTTACTGACGTCAAAGATTGGTCCATTTTGTTCCAAAAATGTGTTGTGCAAAAGTTGACCCGCTGGTGGCGCTATAACAGGCCAATGTGAGAAGGTTGGTATCTGTTCCTTGACCTATTGGGAATGTGCTTGCAAGATTTCACGCACATCCCAGGCTGTGTTCATGATTTGAGGTGTTTTTGGCTTTGGACACTTTATCGCTGCTTGCAGCTATATTTATTATTATTATTTTATAATTTTTTTGTGTGCACTTCATAGGCATGTTAGATAAAGGTCCTTAGATTGCGTGTAGAATGTTTCATGCAAATTGCAAAACAAATCCTAGAATAAAAACGGGTTTAAGCGTTTTACAAACTGCTCAAAATTATATAGCGCCCCCCTTTGGCCATTTGGGGTAAGATTGGTTTCAGTGATATTTGAACTAACCCTCTACACTATTTTGTCATGAAAATGTGACTTTGCTTGTATGTTTTAGAGGCAGAAGAATAATTTGCATAAAAATGCAATATTGTTTGAATTATTTAAAAAAGCATGTTTCAATGTTAAAGAAATCCGATCTGACAGATCTTTAGATATCGGTCCAAAGTTCACGTAAAAAAAGTTTTGTGCACGTGACGCGAAAATTCCAGAATAAAAGCGGGTTTACGCGTTTTACAAACTGCTCAAAATGGCGGAAAATCGAAGGGCGGAGCTTACTTAACAACGACACAGATGTCTTCCGCTTGAGTCAAAGCACGCGTGTAACAAGTTGCATGTCTTCAAATGAAACGAGTCATGACTTATGCCCGTTTGAAGTTTGAATTTTCAGACGCTTCGTATAGCGCCCCCCTTTGGCCGATTGGAATAAAATTGGTTTCAGTGATACTTTGACTAACCCTCCACATCTTTGCCAAATGCCATGAACGTGTAACTTTGCATGTATGATTTAGAGGCCGAAGAATAATTTGCATAAAACCGCAATATTGATTGAATTATTAAAAAATGATATTTCACTTTAAAAGAAATCCACCGAGATAAATCTGACCGTATTGGTCCAAAGTTCATGTGAAAAAAGTTTTGTGCGCGTAACAAAAAAAACCCAGGAGGAGATAGATTTTTACTGTTTTTCATATAATTCCGAATTGTGGGAGACCTAAAGGTCAGAGGTCAAAAGTTAGAGGGTAAAAGTTGTTCGGCATGAGGAGACGCATAAGTGTATACAGGTTTCATGACTGTATGTATAACACAGCATGAGCTATACCTGTTCAAAGTTCGCACTTTCGAAGGCTTCCTACAGCGCCACCATTTGGCCGATTGCTGTAAAAAGTAATAGCACACTTCGCCACTGTAAACTGAACACATTGATGTTTTTATTTTCATTTTCTCACTAAGTATGTAGGAGTAGAAAGGAACCGAAGTTTTTTGATACTTGATATGACTGCCTGATAGATAAATAAATAAATAAATAATGACAATATCTAAAGTGTGCTCGCCTTATAGGCGAGCCCACAACTAGAAAAATATTGTTCCTTCGAAACAATTGTGGGCTCGCTTCAAGCCAGAAAACAATGGCTATAAAAGCACAAAATGTAAAGATCGCAGGCAGTGCTCTCTTTGACGTTACTGACGTCAAAGATTGGTCCATTTTGTTCCAAAAATGTGTTGTGCAAAGGTTGACCCGCTGGTGGCGCTATAACAGGCCAATGTGAGAAGGTTGGTATCTGTTCCTTGACCTATTGGGAATGTGCTTGCAAGATTTCACGCACATCCCAGGCTGTGTTCATGATTTGAGGTGTTTTTGGCTTTGGACACTTTATCGCTGCTTGCAGCTATATTTATTATTATTATTTTATAATTTTTTTGTGTGCACTTCATAGGCATGTTAGATAAAGGTCCTTAGATTGCGTGTAGAATGTTTCATGCAAATTGCAAAAAAAATCCTAGAATAAAAACGGGTTTAAGCGTTTTACAAACTGCTCAAAATTATATAGCGCGCCCCTTTGGCCATTTGGGGTAAGATTGGTTTCAGTGATATTTGAACTAACCCTCTACACTATTTTGTCATGAAAATGTGACTTTGCTTGTATGTTTTAGAGGCAGAAGAATAATTTGCATAAAAATGCAATATTGTTTGAATTATTTAAAAAAGCATGTTTCAATGTTAAAGAAATCCGATCTGACAGATCTTTAGATATCGGTCCAAAGTTCACGTAAAAAAAGTTTTGTGCACGTGACGCGAAAATTCCAGAATAAAAGCGGGTTTACGCGTTTTACAAACTGCTCAAAGTGGCGGAAAATCGAAGGGCGGAGCTTACTTAACAACGACACAGATGTCTTCCGCTTGAGTCAAAGCACGCGTGTAACAAGTTGCATGTCTTCAAACGAAACGAGTCATGACTTATGCCCGTTTGAAGTTTGAATTTTCAGACGCTTCGTATAGCGCCCCCCTTTGGCCGATTGGAATAAAATTGGTTTCAGTGATACTTTGACTAACCCTCCACATCTTTGCCAAATGCCATGAACGTGTAACTTTGCATGTATGATTTAGAGGCAGAAGAATAATTTGCATAAAACCGCAATATTGATAGAATTATTAAAAAATTATATTTCACTTTAAAAGAAATCCGCCGAGATTAGTTTGACCGTATTGGTCCAAAGTTCATGTGAAAAAAGTTTTGTGCGCGTATCGAAAAAAACCCAGGAGGAGATAGATTTTTACTGTTTTTCATATAATTCCGAATTGTGGGAGACCTAAAGGTCAGAGGTCAAAAGTTAGAGGGTAAAAGTTGTTCGGCATGAGGAGACGCATAAGTGTATACAGGTTTCATGGCTGTAACTCAAACACAGCATGAGCTATACCTGTTCAAAGTTCGCACTTTCGAAGGCTTCCTACAGCGCCACCATTTGGCCGATTGCTATAGAAAATAATAGCACACTTCGCCACTGTAAACTGAACACATTGATGTTTTTATTTTCATTTTCTCACTAAGTATGTAGGAGTAGAAAGGAACCGAAGTTCCCGTCTACTGATTGCCTGATAGATAAATAAACTAGAAAAATATTGTTCCTTCGAAACAATTGTGGGCTCGCTTCAAGCCGGAAAACAATGGCTATAAAAGCACAAAATGTCAAGATCGCAGGCAGTGCTCTCTTTGACGTTACTGACGTCAAAGATTGGTCCATTTTGTTCCAAAAATGTGTTGTGCAAAAGTTGACCCGCTGGTGGCGCTATAACAGGCCAATGTGAGAAGGTTGGTATCTGTTCCTTGACCTATTGGGAATGTGCTTGCAAGATTTCATGCACATCCCAGGCTGTGTTCATGATTTGAGGTGTTTTTGGCTTTGGACACTTTATCGCTGCTTGCAGCTATATTTATTATTATTATTTTATATTTTTTTGTGTGCACTTCATAGGCATGTTAGATAAAGGTCCTTAGATTGCGTGTAGAATGTTTCATGCAAATTGCAAAAAAAATCCTAGAATAAAAACGGGTTTAAGCGTTTTACAAACTGCTCAAAATTATATAGCGCCCCCCTTTGGCCATTTGGGGTAAGATTGGTTTCAGTGATATTTGAACTAACCCTCTACACTATTTTGTCATGAAAATGTGACTTTGCTTGTATGTTTTAGAGGCAGAAGAATAATTTGCATAAAAATGCAATATTGTTTGAATTATTTAAAAAAGCATGTTTCAATGTTAAAGAAATCCGATCTGACAGATCTTTAGATATCGGTCCAAAGTTCATGTAAAAAAATGTTTTGTGCACGTGACGCGAAAATTCCAGAATAAAAGCGGGTTTGCGCGTTTTACAAACTGCTCAAAGTGGCGGAAAATCGAAGGGCGGAGCTTACTTAACAACGACACAGATGTCTTCCGCTTGAGTCAAAGCACGCGTGTAACAAGTTGCATGTCTTCAAATGAAACGAGTCATGACTTATGCCCGTTTGAAGTTTGAATTTTCAAACGCTTCGTATAGCGCCCCCCTTTGGCCGATTGGAATAAAATTGGTTTCAGTGATACTTTGACTAACCCTCCACATCTTTGCCAAATGCCATGAATGTGTAACTTTGCATATATGATTTAGAGGCCGAAGAATAATTTGCATAAAACCGCAATATTGATTGAATTATTAAAAAATGATATTTCACTTTAAAAGAAATCCACCGAGATAAATCTGACCGTATTGGTCCAAAGTTCATGTGAAAAAAGTTTTGTGCGCGTAACAAAAAAAACCCAGGAGGAGATAGATTTTTACTGTTTTTCATATAATTCCGAATTGTGGGAGACCTAAAGGTCAGAGGTCAAAAGTTAGAGGGTAAAAGTTGTTCGGCATGAGGAGACGCATAAGTGTATACAGGTTTCATGGCTGTATGTATAACACAGCATGAGCTATACCTGTTCAAAGTTCGCACTTTCGAAGGCTTCCTACAGCGCCACCATTTGGCCGATTGCTGTAAAAAGTAATAGCACACTTCGCCACTGTAAACTGAACACATTGATGTTTTTATTTTCATTTTCTCACTAAGTATGTAGGAGTAGAAAGGAACCGAAGTTTTTTGATACTTGATATGACTGCCTGCCTGCCTGATAGATAAATAATGACAATATCTAAAGTGTGCTCGCCAGGTACTGGCGAGCCCACAATAATGACAATATCTAAAGTGTGCTCGCCTTATAGGCGAGCCCACAACTAGAAAAATATTGTTCCTTCGAAACAATTGTGGGCTCGCTTCAAGCCAGAAAACAATGGCTATAAAAGTACAAAATGTCAAGATCGCAGGCAGTGCTCTCTTTGACGTTACTGACGTCAAAGATTGGTCCATTTTGTTCCAAAAATGTGTTGTGCAAAAGTTTACCCGCTGGTGGCGCTATAACAGGCCAATGTAAGAAGGGTGGTATCTGTTCCTTGACCTATTGGGAATGTGCTTGCAAGATTTCACGCACATTGCAGGATGTGTTCATGATTTGAGGAGTTTTTGGCTTCGGCCACTTTATCGCTGCTTGCAGCTATATTCATTATTTATTTATTTTTTGTGTGTGTGCACTTCATAGGCATATTAGATAAAGGTCCTTAGATTGTGTGTAGAATGTTTCATGCAAATTGCAAAAAAAAATCCTAACGGGTTTAAGCGTTTCACAAACTGCTCAAAATGATATAGCGCCCCCCTTTGGCCAATTGGGGTAAGATTGGTTTTAGTGATATTCGGACTAACACTCTACATCTTTGCCAAATGCCATGAACATGTTACTTTGCATGTATGATTTAGAGGCAGAAGAATAATTTGCATAAAACTGCAATATTCATTGAATTTATTTTAAAAAGCATGTTTCAATTTTAAAGAAATCCGATCTGACAGATCTTTAGATATCGGTCCAAAGTTCACGTAAAAAAAGTTTTGTGCACATGGAGCGAAAATTCCAGAATAAAAGCGGGTTTACGCGTTTTACAAACTGCTCAAAATGGCGGAAAATCGAAGGGCGGAGCTTACTTAATAACGACACAGATGTCTTCCGCTTGAGTCAAAGCACGCGTGTAACAAGTTGCATGTCTTCAAACGAAACGAGTCATGACTTATGCCCGTTTGAAGTTTGAATTTTCAAACGCTTCGTATAGCACCCCCCTTTGGCCGATTGGAATAAAATTGGTTTCAGTGATACTTTGACTAACCCTCCACATCTTTGCCAAATGCCATGAACGTGTAACTTTGCATGTATGATTTAGAGGCCGAAGAATAATTTGCATAAAACCGCAATATTGATTGAATTATTAAAAAATTATATTTCACTTTAAAAGAAATCCGCCGAGACTAGTTTGACCGTATTGGTCCAAAGTTCATGTGAAAAAAGTTTCATGCGCGTATCGCAAAAATCCCAGGAGGAGATAGATTTTTACTGTTTTTCATATAATTCCGAATTGTGGGAGACCTAAAGGTCAGAGGTCAAAAGTTAGAGGGTAAAAGTTGTTCGGCATGAGGAGACGCATAAGTGTATACAGGTTTCATGGCTGTATGTATAACACAGCATGAGCTATACCTGTTCAAAGATCGCACTTTCGAAGGCTTCCTACAGCGCCACCATTTGGCCGATTGCTATAGAAAATAATAGCACACTTCGCCACTGTAAACTGAACACATTGATGTTTTTATTTTCATTTTCTCACTAAGTATGTAGGAGTAGAAAGGAACCGAAGTTTTGAGGAGAACTTGATATGACTAGTATAGTATAGTATAGAAATAATGACAATATCTAAAGTGTGCTCGCCTTATAGGCGAGCCCACAATAATGAAGATAACATACGTGTGCTCGCCTTCCAGGCGAGCCCACAATAAAGCTATGCGTAGCCATGAAGGAAATATAAACATTACATGGGCCTTTATGGATATCGTTTGGTGAGCGTTCAGCACAAGACTATTAAATTACTAATAGTTATCACAAAAAAACACATTATAAAATATTATAAAATGTTCTAAATGAGTGATCTGAAAAAGAGTCAGTTTTTGTTCATAATGTTTTGTCTTTAAAACTTGCGTCTCCAAGTTTCAAATTTGTAACGTAAAGCCCTGCTTCTTCATCACACAAGACTGTCGCACAAAACTAGTCAAAATAGCAGATCTACAAGCACACAACGCCTCACACCGTGAGGCGTTCTGTGCTTGTAGATCAGCTATTTTCACTACTTTAAATTGTTTTTCTAAAATGATAACAAAAAAAAGGAAGCTTAGAAGGTTTCCACCCGACAACGACAATATGAAATGTAACCTCGTGTCACCAGGCTTTCTCAGGGTAAAACCTGGTATTCATTTACAGGTCGTTTGATCCGGTCTAGGCGGAAACCACAAGAAGAAGCGTTTGTTTGTTTTGGTTCCCTCCGTTTGTTTCCCCAATCCCTACTAAAATGCTCAAGTAGCCTAGTGTAGTCTTGGTAGTTGGACTCAAATATTCATTTACCAAACTAATTTTCCAAAAGCAAAACTACGCAGCATCAAGCCAAGGGGTTTATTAGGTAGGCCCTAAAAGTATGTCCTTGAGTGCAGGGGAATTATTTTGGGTTAAAACTGTTTCCGGTTTGATAGTTCCGGCCAAAGTGTAGTCCGTCTAAGGCTGGACTCACACAGCTGCGTGAAACATCTTCTCCGTATCGGCTGAGAATGGCCACTGGGAGCGCCGTACTAATGCATTGTCAATGGAAGGTTGTTTGGTTTTTTGTCGTTGCCTTGTCTCAAGCTCAACCGCAGCCTGTCTTTTGGCCAAGAGACACGGCAACGCCAAAACACAAACAACCTTCCATTGACAATGCATTAGTATGGCTCCCCCAGTGGCCATTCTCAGCCGATACGGAGAAGATGTTTCACGCAGCTGTGTGTGGGACGCCTAAAACTACAACATGACGTAAAGTGGTTTCCGCTCCCGACCGGATCAAACCCCGAAATGTTTTGTCTTTAAAACTTGCATCTCCGAAGACTTTTAATAGGAGACACAAAGATCTTCGGCTGACAGCAGCAATACACGGGAGATAAGAATAAACATATAAACCCATAATTACTCTGCAGGAGAATGTTAATTTGACTTTGACTAAAGAGTGATCAAATCTCGCCCTCAAATCCAGCGAGGCGTCTCCAGAGCGCACCGGTTGGGATTGATGCAATTACAGCGAGTCCCTGTGGAAATATTACTTTTTAAATAAAAATGAGCTGACATGGATTTCTGAGATCGCAATATCCTGCTTTAGACACGTCTGTGTGTGTGCGTGCAATGCGCTGCTCAATGCCTCACGTCTGTGCTAAGGCTGGGCAATATATAGAAAATATATGAAATTATGTATTGGTGTATGTGTCAAATTAATTAACAGACACACGATGCACGCATGTAGCTGACCAAAACCAATGTTGGAAAATGGAAATAAGGCATTTAATTTCTTTATTCTATGTGTACTGTGCAGTGTGCATGCATGGATATGCTATTCATTATCTGGGTAAGTGGACCTAAAACATAAAAAAACGTTATAATGCAATTGTTTTTAATAACATTGAGAGTAATATAGATATTGATGTATTCAACAACGTTATCGAATATAGAAGGTTTTCCTAATATCGCCCAGCCTTAGTTTGTGAATTTCAACCTTCTTCACATGAAGGTCTGTCATTTATTCAGCAATTGAGCCACGGACCACCATGGTGAGATTTAGCCTCTCATGTGATGCCATAGGACTGATGACAGGAGGTCAATAAAAAATAACAATTCTTCTACATTTTGTAATTGTCATGACTGTAGGTCGCAGTTTAGTATGTGAACGGTCACGGCCTGTCCGTATGTATCTCTGTCTATAACGCCTGACACATGTGGTTCTATGATTTTGTTGCTCTGACATCACTGTGATGTCAGGGGAATCACTAACAGAATGGGTTTTCAACTCTGACATCACGCTCTAGCTTCACTGTGATGTCACATTAACACAATGACTGCCACCTTTAAAAATCGACTTACCCAGTTCCCTTCCTAATTCTGTGTTGGTGTGAGAATGTCAAACCATGCACCATATGAAAGATGAGAGTCTCTAGTTACACACTTCATCGGCCGCCAGCAACAAAGGGTTAATGTTTTTTGTCCAGATCACGTGGCACCGCTGCTTTGACTGTGATTGGCTGGGGGAGGCTGGGTCTTTCCAGCAATGAGAGCCCTTGTGTAAGCGATCTGTTCACACGATTGGTCCAGCGTGGGTCACATGACACAGTCTAAGATGGCCACTAGAACTACACAGAGTGAAGAACATGAAAACATGAATTTTTTCCATGTTTTGGCTGTAAAAGTCTGTTTTAGAGAAAATGGAGATTTCTTTTTGGGGATATAATGCATTCTCTATGCACGGCCAACGTGCATTGTAATCGAATCGCAGACTTTTACCGATTCACACGGGACCGGAGCGACATACTGTAAGTAATCAATGTAAAATCATTAATTATGATAAAATTACAACTCGGGCAACTCGGGCGGTGGCATGAGTAGACACCTGGCCCAGCTCGTGCAACTCGGGCCGGGGCAGTCATTGTGTTAACAGAATCCCTTTTATGCCCATATATGGAGAACCCTAATGTCATCAATATTAAGCCCATATCTAACAGGACTTCATATGGGAATGCCCATATGGAGGCCACATCAGCCACATACCACACTAATGGCTAGTTCTACAGACAGGGATCTCCATGTATGGGCATAAAAGGGTATGATGTCAGATGTCATATATGTCATAGGACCTTCACAGAATGAATAACTGAGTAAGCAGGTTTGGGCCCTCACAGCATATCTCCATATACAGTACATGGATCTCCATATATGGGTACCAGGGGTCTCCATATATGGGTAACTGGTCCGATATACTGTACATCACTGGCCAGATGGCCAAGAATTGGCGTGACCTCACCCCTGTCTGCTAGTATAGACTTCTTGTAAATGAAATAATGCAGATGTTTAACAATAATTTAACTCTTGAGAGCATAAAGTGAAACCAAATGGACCCTTACACTCCTCCCCCCGAACACCCGTACTGTATCTGTGTGTGGTTTGTCAGCTGCACAGCAGCGGAAAGAAAAGTGCTCCAGCGACTAGTAAAGACCACCGAGAGGATCGTCGGCTGCCCCCTCCCCTCCCTGGCCGACCTGTACTGCTCCCGCTGTCTCAGGAAGGCCAATAGCATTCTCAGAGACCCATGCCACCCTGGGCACTACCACTTCAACCTGCTGCCCTCGGGCAGACGTTTTCAGTCAATGAAGGCGAAAACAAACAGGATGAGAGACAGTTTTTATCCCAGCACTGTAGCAGCGCTCAACAGGCAACTATAGGTACTACTAGTACAGTACGTTAGGGTACAAGAGACATTTGATTGGACTATGTGATATGGGACTTTTATGCTTGGTTTTATTTTTCTATTTTTATTACTTATGATCTTTGCGATTTATTATTTCATATTATTGCGACCATAGGTCGCAGTTACTTGCACTCCTATACTATCCAAACCTCCACTGGCTGTCCGTCAGTCCGTCAGTCTGTCACACGTCACACGTCACAATTTTGCCCTGCTCATATCTCCACAACCGTTGCCCCGATCCATGCCAGATTTTGCACATACACTCCTTGCCTGCCAAACTACTACTACCCCCGGAGCTCCAGGGACCTCCAAGTCCCTGGGGGACCCCCAGGTGTAAAAAAAGACCAAATGTGCAAAAATGACCAAATGACCACCCCAACGGGGCTGCTCACGGGGAATTCCCGGGGACCATCGACTCCTGGTGCTCCAGAACGGATGCAAAAGTGGTGACGCCCCCAGTGGAGGACCCCCTCCACTGCAGCTCACATAAAATGCCTTAAGTCGGGCTAGGAGCGACCGGGAGAGCCAGGGCCGGTACCTATTCGTCCGCCTCGGCGGCGTGGAGACCCCACCCCTCATTTCTCACATGGCCCTCTTCTAGCGCCACCATGAGGCCGTATCTTGCAAAACAAATTTTTGGACACTGCTCCTACAATTTTTGCCCTAAAATCACGCAAATCGGTACACAGTATGTCTACACTCATGTCATCAACTTGGATCTGTCCCATATAGCGCCACCATCAGGCCAATTTTTTAAAACACATTTTTGGACACTGCTCCTACAATCTTTGCCCTAAAATCACGCAAATCACTACACAGTATGTCTACACTCATCTCATAACATGGATCTGTCCCATTTAGCGCCACATTCAGGCCGATTTTTTAAAACAAATTTTTCGACACTGCTCCTACAGATTTTGCCCTAAAATCACACAAATCGGTACACAGTATGTCTACACTCATGTCATCAACATGGACCTGTCCCATATAGCGCCACCATCAGGCCGATTTTTTCAAACACATTTTTGGACACTGCTCCTACAGATTTTGCCCTAAAATCACACAAATCGGTACACAGTATGTCTACACTCATCTCATCAACATGGACCTGTCCCATTTAGCGCCACCTTCAGGCCGATTTTTTAAAACACATTTTTGGACACCTACACATTTTGCCCTAAAATCACGCAAATCGCACAGTATCTCTACAGTCATGTAATCAAAACGCATCTGTCCCATCTAGCGCCACCATCAGGACGATTTTGGAAAAACACATTTTTGGTGTAATTGTGGAGATAAGCGACCTACGGTCGCTTATCTCCCGATTAGGGAGTCTTACTGGTCTTAAATTATTGTCTTGTAACACTCTAGGGGTTTGCTCCAATTTCGTTGTTCTCAAACTTGTTTTAAACTTGTTTTATGCAACAACGACAATAAAGTTCATTCATTCATTCATTCATTCATTCACCAAATATCAGCCGTAAATAGCCAACCTACAACATTTATTTAACCCTTAAGTGCTGTTCGGGTCATTTTGACCCGTTTTACATTTTCATTTGGAAAAAAAAGGTAGAAGTTTAATTTTTTTCCACCTGAAACTCACTGGCCTTAAAGATTCTTCTGAGATGAACATGTAAAAAAAATATTTTTGCACTACACCCATGCTACACCCCCCTCATATTTTTTGAACCTTTAGTGCTGTTCGGGTCATTTTGACCCGGAAGCACAGATGCACAGAAATACACAGTATTATGCCAAAACACAGACACACAGTCACCCCCACTTCTAACACCCCCCTTCCGAAGCCCCATTCCGAACCCTCTCCCCCCTCCCCCACACCCCCCCCCCCCTCCCCACAACTAACCCCCCCTCCCCTGATGCACAGAAATACAAGGAATCATGTACAAACACAGATACACAATCACCCCCTAACCCCTTCCACCCCTCCCCCCTCCAACCCCCCTCACCTCACCCTTACCCCCTCCCCTCTAAACCCCCCAACCCAACCCCACCTCCCTCCCACCAAAAAAAAACCCTCTGTCCTAGTGTATACGTTCAAGTGTATATTCATATGTGACGTTCATGTGTGTTCACATGTGTGTTCAGCTCTATGTGAGAATGATGTCCTGTTCTTGAACCACAAGTATTCAATTAATGGGCATATTGGGGGGGGGGGGGGGGAGTTCATAAAAACATTGATTTACATTTTTTCCTATAAGCATGAGCAATATTGCCCAGTATTAAATAAAGTTTTTTTACCTGAATTTCAGCTAAATCAGTAAAAACGCCTAGCTCTTTCAGTGTTTAATGTGATATAGCAAAGCAGAAATGCAAACATTTACCATATATATCATATGAATTGTTTGGTATTGAGTCAAAGTCAATGTATCATGATGATTTGTTAAGTTAAAATTTATATTAGTGTTGTTTTTTTTAAACCAAATATCCCCCGGGTCAAAATGACCCGAACAGAACGAAGGTGTAGTGAATCTGAACAGAACTTAAGGGTTAAACTTTGGCATTGCACTGAGGAAGAGACACTCATTTTTAGGTGCCACTGAGTTATAAAAACAAAACAAAATTAATTACGCTTTCATTGTCTTGCTCAAGGACACTTTGAC